>NW_017841088.1:0-1235 GCF_001891065.2 Hippocampus comes
TTTTTTTTAATGATTTGCTCACTGTTTTGATCCATAACATTCCAGAAAACTGAAAAATGTTGAAAATGTTTGTAAAAGTCTCATTTAGATTCAACACAATGATCATCAGTCCGCTTTCATCAAGGACCAAAGAACATATCCTGTCAAGAGTCTGAAATTCAGAGGATTTGGACAATTTTGGGTCACCAGACATTTTCCAAAATAGATTAATTGGATCATCAATTCGCTGTTGTACCATCTAATCCGCTGGGATGTAAACAATGTCGAATTTTAATCCGTTTCGAGAGATAAAGGCATCTAGTGGTGTCAAGGTTTCAATATAAGTGGTTAAACAGGAAGGGATAAATGTGCGTGAGCGTGTGGATAAAAGTAAAGCACTTTAAAAAAACAAACAAAAAAACCCCCCATCTTTCCTCCGAGTTTATAACAGCCACTTTCCTTCAGGGATCCACTAAGTATCATTTAAATAACTGAATTAACATATTAGGTTCCATCCTTCAGCTCCCTCTGCTATTACAAAACAAATTGCTTTTGTTTGTTTGCTTTGTTTGTTTTAATGCCACAAAGTCAAAGAGTCGCTTCGAGTGCGTTTTCCGATGTGCTTCATCATATATACATATAAATATTTTTTGAAGGTGGATATCTAAGGTGACTCTTTTGAAGGAAAGTGCTTTGCACGCCAGGGCCAAGGCAGCTTTCCGCATGGCCGCGCTCACGTTGTGGCAGGGTGGGCGCGGCCGCGCGGTCATGTGATCTCAGCCCCCTAACTAGGTCAGCTTCGTTTTAGTGCAGCCGAGCGAGCGAGAGAGGAGCTTGTAGTTAGATAAATATTTAACAGCTATTCATGTGTGTGTGTGTTTTTCTTTTCTCCTGAAGAGCAATGAAAAGGACGTGTGTATACGTAATAAAGTGCACAGGCAAAATAATGGCGAGCTAAATGACGCCGTTTGGGGAGTTGGAATACAATCGCTGTGGGAGCTGGCGTCTTTTGATCATCGTGGGGACAAAGGATATGCAATTAAATGCAAATGAGTTTGTTAGTCGGCATTCATCGGCGCTGATGAGATGAACCATAAATAAAATTAAAAACAATGAAGGACTCCACCGGTTTTGTACATGTCGTGTTTGAAAACGTTTTTTTTCCCCCTCATTGGCTTTCATGGAAAATTGGTCAACGGTCCGCAAGTGGCGAGCACGTCAGTCTCGCAGTTCTCAGGTTCAGGGTTTGATTCTCA
>NW_017841089.1:0-1236 GCF_001891065.2 Hippocampus comes
CTTGTAACGCGGTGTGTAATTTATGCAAATGATTCACTTTGTTGGCTAATTTCTTTTAATTTGTGTATTCATTGCAGCTGTTTGAATGCATCTCGCAACGTAGCTCTCTCCATTTCAGATTAGGAAATAATTCATTTCCTCATTTGGACTAAATTGGAGAGCAGGAGTGATTACGTTCAATGACATTGAGAGTTAATGAAGACTTAAAGAACTTCACAGTCACGTTTTTTTTATGGCTTCGTTTCTGTGAAAGGGGAAGTTAGCATTTTTTAAAAAGCACCCTTTTGTTTCGTGTTTTTAAAACAGTCATGACCTGACTGCAGTATGCAATAAATATATGTGGAAAAAAAAATCCATCCATCTCTGATACAAGAAACCACCGCGCCCTTGGAAAAACAACCAATCCGAGACAGATGGTGTGAATGAGGACGTAACAATAAAAAAAATGAAACTTCAAACTGATTTGATATTATTATAAAACAGCATTATGAAAAAGATATTTTTGTAGGGTAACAAGGTGACAGCAAATTTGTCCACAGATGATATTGATCACGTTCTACTGTCAAGTCAAATTTATGACGAAGCTAACAAAATGCGATTTATTTTTTGTCCTTAATTTGCAAACCCACCATTTAATTCTCCCTTATTTGCTTATCTGAACTGCAACTTGAGTGAGTGAGCCGGACTTGTTGCTCCTCTACACCCATCAGGAGATTCAGATGTTCAGTTAACTCCAGATATGGTCATATCAGGACCTAGCGGCTGATATGGATAAGGTTGTCTTTAGATGAGTGAGATAGTCGTCGGAGATATTCGGGGAGCTGTGATCGGAGCGCTCGCTGCCTCCTCTTTCGGCGCAAGGTCTCTGGCATCCCTCTGCTGATCTGGTGCATACCGAAGCAATCCGTTCTCACCAAGGAAGCGAGCGGCTGGGATTTGCACCCCCACTGAGACCTAATCCCCGGAACAACCTTAAAACAGACACGGCACCACCAACGGCTGCTGTAGAAATGTCGGCTCATGGACGTGTATTATTTCCTAAGCCTGCACGACCACTTGAGAATAAAAATTCTGCATTCGAGCAATGCATGTTACGGCTTCATAATTTTTTTTTTCCATATCCTATATAATTACGTGAAAGTACCATTTTTAGAATAATTCATTTTTATGCGGTGGAATATATATTTTTTCATTTCTAATCACACACATTTAATCAGTTTCACTCTACCCTACGCT
>NW_017841090.1:0-1236 GCF_001891065.2 Hippocampus comes
ACTGTAGTAACCGCTGTCCCTGAAAGGGTTAAGAGACTTGTCCTTGGTTTGGTCTCATCGTCTTGGTATTCATAGTGACCATAAAAAATGTTTTCATCACGACTTGGTCTTCACCCAAAGTCTTGATCTTCCCTTGGTCTCGGCTCTACGAAGTCATGACTCTGTTGCAACTGTCGAAAGTCCGAATCGTGATTTAGACTCACCCCTCAATATCTTGCTTGTTGGATGATTCAAGTCTCAGCATCAAGCCCTCAAAGTCTTTATCTTGACTCCTGAATCTTTGTATGCGTCTCAGCTCCTCAACTCAAACAGTCTTGGTAGTCACGTAAGCTCACAAGCTTCCGGTTCAGGTTTCGCTCGGTGTTGTCGTTGCTGTTTTTGACACAGTGATCCGGGCTGAGGTCACCCCCTCGCTCCTCCCTCATCATCAGGGACGTGTTGAAGCTGCGCCCATCATCTCCCGCCGCTCTTCCTTCACGTTTCTTTCGAGTGCCACCTGTGAGTACGTCTATACGTGGTACAGTATCTAATTGCCGCAGGCGTTTGCCGTTATTATCTCTCCCTCCTGTTGCCCCGCGGTCTAAATCCTCCACGTTATTGTCGGCACATTTTCATTATCTTTGAGAGAGTCGGCGCTCTCGGTGCGCTTTGATGAGTTTATGAACAGTGGCACCTCTAATCCGAGGCAAGATGCTCTGGAGAGCTCACATCAGAGCGCCGGCAGCCAGGGGGGACCAGGCTGATGCAATTTTACATTTGTAATAATAATCTGGGAAGCCTTTAATGCGACTCAAACAAAGCCCCGTCAAAAGGAATGCGGCCCAGTTTATATGAGGCGAGGGAGGCTGCTGCTCCGGTTTGTTTGTCACATCGCACACTCCAAATGGATTTCTCATTACGAGCGCGTTTCCTCTGCACTTGTGAGGGTGACCGACCTTCGTCAACTCGCAATTAGGAACACTTGGAAGGAAGCCTTTCATGAAGATTGGGGCGATATTTACAAGTTGTTTTCTTGGGGATCCACGGTGGCCGTCTGATGGAAAGCTGTTTTCTTCGACACATGTGGCTCTTGACCTCAAAGTTGATCATCAATATGGTGCGGAACTGTTCAAAAGTTACTTTGTGTTCGGTTTTTGTTTAGGTTAGAGTTGATTTTGTTCCCTTGTGTACCGTTTTTGTGAGTTGTGAGTGTCTGTGTGCTCCTGTCACTTTTTGTTACTTTGGTTCCTTGTGATT
>NW_017841091.1:0-1237 GCF_001891065.2 Hippocampus comes
TTTTTTTTTTGGTTCGTTTTTCAACTTACGTTTGTCCATTCACCGTGACCGCTTCCTTGGTGAGGTGGAAAGCAAGGTCGTTGATCGTGACCACCACATAAGCCACAGTGGGGTTCCCATCATTCTGCTCCCTCCTCATATGCACCGAGAACTCCTGCATGGCCTCGTGGCAGTCGGAAGCAAGGTTGTACTCGCACGCGCCGGAAAACTGGTAAACGTCGCCGTCGAATGTCTTAAAGTGCTCTCTCCCCCATGTGCTGCAGATACTGCTGACATGGTTGCTGACTGAACGAGATAGAAAACAGTCGGGGGTGAGATTATGTTTTCGGATGAAGTGACAAAAAAAGTGTTTGATTGGTCTTACCCAGTCTGGCCTTGACTTCAGTGACAACAAACAAAGTGAGAAAATAGAAAGTGACACATTTCCACCTCATGGCTGCCACAGTTCCCATCATCAATGCAAGTCACATTGGCTGACTCTTCTCTTGCAGCTCCTTATATTTAGACTGCTCAATTTGATCACACCTTCTTTCAGGCAAGTTTTATTGCCACCACATGGAAAACGTGTTGAATGGATGTCTGACGCCAATGTAATAATACCCACATCCTCCTTGTGACATCATTAAGCAAATTTGCTTGCAAATCAATTGAGAGATTTTCATGAACAAGATGAAATGAATAAGGTAATCAGCTGCGATCACTTGAGTATTAGTCACCAAGAATGAATACATTGGGAGATCTTTTTTTTTCCATTTCTAGCCCTCTATGAAGGTTATTGTCCCCTATGAGTATCAGAGTAAAAATGAAAGTCCTTCCTATGAAATAAAGCAGAAACACACCAGACGTGAAGACAAAACAATCCTCACACAAGCATCACAGAGGCCAGTATCAGCTTTAGCATATCTCAAAACACAGAGTTCCCAACACTCAAAGGATAAACACATCTAAGATATGGCACCTTTACTTTAAACACAAAACGCTTGAGGTCAAAGACTGCATCATTAGCAGAAGGCTTATGGAAAGTTGTGGTGGCTTGCATAAACATGTTAATATATAAATACGTTTCTCTTTATCAAATAACCATTTTGTCTCCTCGTATTTTTCAAAAAGTATTCTCCACAACGCATGTTAAATTTTTCACTGAACTAAGACACCTTAATGCGTTTTTTTCAAATACAAAAATTGTTCAAGAGGGCATCATTGACTGGTATCAGTAACTGGTATTGGCAGCCACTGC
>NW_017841092.1:0-1237 GCF_001891065.2 Hippocampus comes
GACGTTTAAAAAACGTCTTTGGGAGTGAATGAGTTGAGAAGGAAAGCAAGCCAGAAAGGAAAACGAGGGCGTCCGTTTCATTCACGCCAAGTGGGCAACCCATCCGGCGTCACTTGTTGGTGTGCAGTGGCGATTAACACCAACAAGCGATAGGAGAGCAACTCCAAGGAGCATTCACTTGAATGAATGGATTATCTTGTCGCTCCCCTCAACCTTGTCATTGAAGGCTACAAATTAAACAAAGTGAAGCAGCATTTCGTTATTCCGCTACTCACCTGCGGAACAAAGTCCCCGAATACCTGAGGTCTGCTCAAACCGCCAGTTCATTTAAACAAGGGCTGAAGACAGTATTGTTCGCTTCTCTTCTTTTAATCCCCAATTGCACTGTATCTTTTCATTTCTCCAGACACATGCTTGGTTTTAATCATCCAACAATTATTTTAGATGACTCTACTATGATTTTTACAATGTCTTTATGTCTTGTTTCGCCGTCTGAAATGCTTTTCATGTTTTATGTTAAGCACTTTGAATTGTCACGTTCGTGAAATGCGCAACACAAATAAACTTTCTTCGCCAATGACGCCGGCAAAAATAGGATGTCAAAACGCAAGGTTCACACCTCACGGAATGAAGTCGTGACGACGACGTCAAACTTCATTCGTCCTGACATGACCCACAAATACGTTTAAGCTAGCGTCACCGTTTAGCTAACAATACGTTGACATGTAGACATTCATTCATAAGTTGTTTTTTTTTACTTTTTGTTGTATGATCAGTAAAAACAAATATTTAATATTCACTCCGAAATACCGAATGTCGTGACTGAGTAAGATTTTATGACTTTACTTCGGACATCCTTGAACCATGTAGTGACTTGACTTGCTTGAAATTTGCTGGCTTGACTTGCTGGATTACTTTTCCACGGTGTCATGTGACTTGCTTGAGACTTGAAGGTACGACTTGAGACTTACTTGTGACGTGCACGTATGTGACTTACTCCCACCTCTACCCGAAGCAGAACTGCGAAAAAAAGTCCCAAGAACCCATGTCCCAAAAGACACAGGAAGTTGGCAATTTGGGTTTGAAGCGACCATTTTAAGGATATCCACCATTTTGAGGGCCTCTTCAAAAGTGGCCCTTTCCTCAATGTTTTTTCTGCTACCAAATTTGAAGCGCCTACACGATACAGATGGGCGATGCTAAATTGTGAGAAATTTGATTTTTTTTTTTTTTTTTT
>NW_017841093.1:0-1237 GCF_001891065.2 Hippocampus comes
TTTCTAGATGATCAGGAGGGATGATACTGAATATTGCAGGTTACTCTTTGAATACATGACGGCTGCATCTTTGTGTCCAGTATGATAATTGCAAATGGCCCGCAATCCTCGGAGTCTTGCCCATTTCCATGTTACGTCTGTTGTTGGTGCATCTCAGTCATTGTTCTTTTTTTAGGACGGTGAGAGTGTGCAAAGGCAACATGAGCTTTGGCTTCACTCTCAGGGGTCACGCTCCTGTGTGGATCGACTCGGTCATCCCCGGTAAATCCAACATCCAATCATACGCTTGTTTCCAGATGCTTTAGTGAGCAAATGTCTTCTTGCTTTGACTTGTTTTGCTGTGCAGGGAGCGCAGCAGACAAGGCGGGTCTAAAACCAGGAGACCGCATCCTGTTTCTCAACGGACTTGATATGAGGTCAAACCAATCAAATTTGTTTCTGCGTTGACGAGATTCTTTTGTTGGTTTCAGAACAAATTTCATGAAAGTAGCTCCTTCCAGGATTATTATCACTGAAATACAATATGTCCTCAAAGGCTCCACTTTGATGCCATCCCCCATTCGTATTATCCACTTATGAGTTCGTAGCTGTTATCATTCACTGACACTTTGGAGGCTAACCCGCCGTCGTCCTTCACACATCATAATGTGTGTGGCCTTAGGACCTCTTCCCATGAGAAGGTGGTGTCCATGCTGCAGGGAAGCGGTGCCATGCCCACCCTGGTAGTGGAGGATGGCCCGCCCTCGTTCGCCATGTCGGAGCAGGACCCGGCGGGGGGCGGCGGCATTCCCGCAGAGCGCGCTCGCTCCCCCGTGCTCAGCTCCCTGCAGTGGGTGGCCGAGATCTTGCCACCCAGTATCCGAGTCCACGGCCGCACCTTCGGCCAGCAGCTGGAGCACCTGCTGACCATCCAGGAGAAGTACACCATCTGCAAGGCTCTGGAGAACTTCTTCCAGCACAGGTGGGCAAATAGAAGCCAAAAAAAGTGTATGTCTGTATGGGAATGAATTCCAAGATGTGGTGTTTCCATGGCGACAGGAATGTTGACACACTGATCGTGGACGTGTTCCCGGTGCTGGATACGCCAGCCAAGCAGGTCATCTGGCAATTTGTTTACCAGTTGCTGACGTATGAAGAACAAGAACACTGCCAGAACAAAATCTCGCGCTTTCTTGGATTCAAGGCACCAGGTGGGAGAACAACTTCTTCTGCTTTTACGGCATTGGATTTTTTTTTT
>NW_017841094.1:0-1232 GCF_001891065.2 Hippocampus comes
AAAAAAAAAAAAAAAAAAAAAAAAAAGCAAGCACTTCAGAAAGCCAATCTGGCTCCTCTCCCATTCACCACCTCGACACACCGTGGCGAGTGTTTGCGGGACGACTTTTGAGCATTTTGGAGTCTTTTCAGCGTGTGGAGGGGGGGTTGACGCGAGGTCACCCAAAGCAAGAGCGGCGGTGGAAAGCATGAGGTGAGCATCTGCTGGCGAGCGGTTTCGCCGAAGACGGCACCTCTGAGCTCGGATCGATAACGGAAATCATAAAGACCAGAAAAGACCGACCGCAAAAGCTCGCGTGAAGCAAAAAAATGTCACCGCGCCGCTCAAACTCAAAGATGTTCCGACTCGTGTTCATTGGCCATGAAGAAACGGCCACGTATGCGCTCGGCGTATTGTCTACCCGGGTTTGATGGCGGAAGAGGTCATCTGACTGACATTCAGAAAAATCTCTCAGCGGCACTCGCTCCAGAGTGGAACGACGCCGCGGGACCTCGGAGGCCCGACTGGCACGATGTCCGCGGTGTCAGCCGCACGAGGACGGACGGACGGATGGAAAGCACAATCAATTCGGAGACGACGGGGACCCGAGGGGGGAGGCGAGAGCGACAAATGTCGCATTCCTTATACCGTGACCTCTTCGCACCGGGAACCGGTCGCCAGCCAATCGCAGAAGACCGAGTTAGCGCTGGCTAAGAAACTCCGCGGCCGTGCTCCGGAGCGCTCGCCATGCCCACGAGGGGTTTTCCTCCATTTTCCTCGTCATTCCACATTCCGAATGCGATACGGTAACCGAAGACCTGAAATCGTGCCGCGATCGACGATGAACGAGACCGAGTGGCTTGATGAATGCGGCGATTCGACTGTGTTGCCTTAACGTACTTTGCATTCTTAGGCGGACGAACAATAGTGACGCAGATTCACGAATCCCTTCACGCGACAAGTCAGTACCTGACAATCTGATGGACAAAGTGATCCGGGTCCTGAGCAGAAAAGACGGTCAGCGTGGTCCCCGCCGGAACACCCTCCTCAAAGCGGATCGTTTTGGGGTTGACGGGAAAGACGGGCGGCTCGTTCACGTCCTGAACCGAGATGGTGACGCCGGCTGTGGACTGAAGGGAGGACTGGATGCCGCTGGCCAAGTGAGCTTGGTTGGACACCACCACGGTCAGCATGAAGGCCCGGTTCATCTCAAAGTCCACTGGCTGGAGAGCAAGTCAAGGAGTGAAGGGAGG
>NW_017841095.1:0-1238 GCF_001891065.2 Hippocampus comes
AAAAAAAAATCGGGCGGTTTCCATCATTTCACACCTGTTGCCAATTGGGCCGCAAACTTATGAGATCACACACAACAAGCCCACCAACAGTGTGTGAAATCGATTCGAGTGAGTGCACAATTTAGCTTTTTGGGATCTCGACAAATCAGGCCTTTAAGTGTTCCTCTTGTCGAACTGAGCAGAAGGCATCACATGAGTGAACTCTGTATAGTCGCAGAAAAGCAGCGCATTCACAAAGTGGAAGCAATTAAAACCGCTAAGTACTCTGTGGAGAAAAGCCAATCCACCTTTAAGCTTGTTTACGTCAGTGTGACTTCCAGACTTGAATATTGTTATTGTGTGCTTGGCTTTGAAAATGCTGTAATTGTTATTTGTCTGCTCTACATTTGAAGGTTTTGGGGCTGTGCTTGTTCCAGTGAGACTTTATGAGACATCCTTCCTCCTGATGCTGCAAATTTGACCACGTGAAGAAGCAATTTCCTAAGAAGACACCTGTAGACAAACACTAAGAGCGCAGAGAGACGGGCACTCTTCAGAAGTCAGGTTCCACGATCTGTTAAGGAGTGGCCACAGTCTTGGGCAAAAGGGTGGATGACTACACAGTCATACGATAAATACATCCTCCTTTCTCTAATTCGATTCTGCTGGGCTGCGAGATTAGCTGTAATCAGCTGTGGCACGCAGCCTCAGTCTCTTTCAAGAAGTTTGAAAATATCCGCTCTGCTTGTCTCCCTCTCCAGCGCTGTGTGTTTTGGACCGCTGTGCTCAGAGTGCGGTCATGTTGCTCGGGGAGCGCTCCTGAGCGAGGCGGCCGTGCATCTATTGCGCCTTGAAAGTACAAAGTGGGAGCCAGCTCTCTTTTGGCTCGTTTGAGATTTAATAGTGGTGGAGAAATGTGTTGTTTCCAGACAGTTGGGGTGGGGGGGGGGATGATACAGCATAGATGACAAGAGGCCGTGAGTGGGACCTCTTACATAACCTGAGCAGTTTTCCAAGGTTTCCGATGCGCTTTGAAATGTGACCTTCATCGACTACATCTGTATGCCCGCGCATGCCAAGATGCATGTTTACAATTCTGAATAAACAGCAGCATTCGGTTTAAAAAAGTTGCAAGCACTTGGCCTTGAAAGAGGTCCGTTCAATGCAGTGTTTCCAAACTTTATTGAGCCAAGGCTCATTATTTTACATTAAAAAAAGCTGACAGAACACCACCAAACAAAAAGATTTTTTTTTAAAAA
>NW_017841096.1:0-1223 GCF_001891065.2 Hippocampus comes
AGCGCAAAATAAATGCAATTATCAAAGGGGAGGGCAAATATCGGCTAACCGCTCAAGACTCTGACGGGACGGGAAAGCTAACTGAACTCATTAGCTCCTCCAAGACTTGTTTCTCTGTCACGGACAACCCACTCGGACTTGCTTTGTTTCATGTCTTTCGGCTTTAACTTGGTCATTGTCCAGTGACCGACTCGGCTGTTGTTGTATCGCGGTGCGTACGTTCTGCCTCCCTTTTGCTTCAGTCGTCGCACGTCATCAGATATTCATAAACGGCGAGCCTTGTGAGTCAAACAGCCAATTAGATTCTTCCAGCAACACGCCTCGTGACCTCCTATTGATCAGCACGTCGCTGGAAGGGGTGGCGGGCGGGTGGCTTTCCCCAACCTCTCGGGGCGGACTTCATCTTCAAATCAACAACACGCCGCCGCATCGTCCCAAGCGAGCGGTGCAATGTCAAAACCTCAGAATCAGAACAGCCGCCGGCGCTCGATGTCAGAGGTGGCGGACTCCAGTCACGTGACTTGACGCCAGTCCGAATTTGTTGTGGAACTTGGGACTCAAACTGAGGAAAGACTCGACTCGACTCGGACTTGATATGCATGAGACTCGACGGCTTGACAAATTTTGCTCGTGCGATTGAAAATTTGCATTTCAATAATGACTTGTGTTGTTTTGGAAAGAAAACTTCTTTCCTTCTGTTGTGTTCGCCAATCTGCGAACCCATCGGTATGCTAAGAAGCGGAGTGCAGAGGCCACTTGATGCAGAGCAGGCGCTCCAAAGATTCTTGAATTCATATTCAAGCATTACGTTTTTGATTTCATCAGAAAGAAGACAAGGTGACACTCTATGTTTGCCACTCAAAGACAAGACACACAACCACGACGTCACCTCACTCCATCCGTTACGATAAAAACACACAAAGACGGGTCAGCAAAATTCATTTGGTGGTTTGACGCACCGTTGATGCGTTTTGGCCTCGGAACCTCTGGATCCAGCTTCTTTGAGATGTCGCTACCTTTCCGACACACCTGATTTAAATGATCAGCTCATCGGCAAGCACCGAGAAGCCTGATTATGATCCTGAGCATTTCAATTACGTGCGAGACATCCAAAACTGGCTGGATGGATGCTCTTGAGGACCGGACTTGGCCAACCCAGTATTAGGGAATGCATTGGTCAAGTTAACTAACATGCACGCACACACACACACACACACACACAC
>NW_017841097.1:0-1239 GCF_001891065.2 Hippocampus comes
ATTTTTTTTGCCATTTCAGATGTTTGAACTTCCGGTTACGAATGGCAAGAATAGACCAACAGTCAGACTGGCCAGCAGTCAGTTTGGTGGTTCAGGTAAGTCCGAAATTGACTTCATATTTTAGTTTGCACATTGCCAATGGCTTCAGTAACAATCAAAAAACAAACAAAAAAAAACAACTTTGTTTGCTTGATTGTTATTTTGGAATAAAACACATAAAGGTCAATCGAGTGAAATGACATTTTTGCCTTGCTTGAGTGTAAATGTAATTTCTGGACTTGTAACATATTAAATTATCTGTCCTTGCTGCCACCATCTACCCCCACTGTCGAGTGAGGTTTATGTAACCAAAAGTTAAAAAAACAAAAAAACCACACAGTTCCTGTTCTTTATCTCATGTGGATGGCTTTCTAAATTGTGTCTTATTTGATCGAAGCCCAACTATAATGCCACATTATTTTACATTATGTAGATCCCGTGTCATTTCCTCCACCAAATCTTGCGTTTGTCCTTTCCATCACCTTGTCAGCTGTTGCCATTCAATCAAGAAAGCCACAAAAACAGAGGCGGTGGGGGTTGATGCATGGGAACAGGCCCGTTAATCACCTCTGCTGACTCTGGGAAAAACATGCCCTCTTCTGATGTCTTGCTGCCTACTTTTTACGGATTTTCTAACATGTTTACGGGAAGCAGTAACATGGTGGCCATTTGTTTGCTGGACAGCTTTGTTTTGGGTGACAGAATGTTTCAAGTTTGGGGAAATAACATTGTGTGCATTTTCATCTGATTTTGCTGGGCCTCTACGATGATTGTCATCTGAAATTCAATCCCGTTTCATTTTCATTCTGCTGAAGCCACAGCTTTGCTGCATTTCATCTTTGCATACATTCAAACTCTGAATAAGCATCTCCCGTATCCCTTTATCATATTTAGCTTGTCTTATTTTGCTGTTCTATTTTTATTTTTATTTTTTTTTAAAAAAGGAAGCATGTCTTACAATGTGCCTGATTCTTTTTGCTGTGCGTTTTTAATTTTATTAGCATTATTAGCGTTTGTCATTTTAGGTTATTGAAAATATGAATGCATTACATTTCCAGTACATTGCGCTTGTCCGTGGATCGTTGAGATTGTAACTCTGCAAATGTTTGCTACTTCTAGAGGCACGATATGCTTTGACAAACAAGCAGTACTTGTGCACGGAATTACTGTCCAGGAGTCCTTTAAGAATGATATTCAGCA
>NW_017841098.1:0-1236 GCF_001891065.2 Hippocampus comes
ACTGATGACACAGCAAATCCAAAGAGTGCGAAACCAAAACACCCAATGACAATTGCTCATGTTACGACACTTTTTAAACACGCTCCTTTCAGTTCTCAATTGTCACACAATTGTGAAAACAATTTCACCGCTGTAAAACGCAATAAATAATAAAAACAATTAAACGCGCTGATGCATGTGGCTAAATGTGTATCAGAGGAGAGCCCCAAAAAATGTCAACGGATACTAGGATACTATAGTTTCCATCTCAATTGCAAGCGACACCGTCGGGTGGTCTGCGGTTAATTAAGTTTTCCCCACAGCCATTAACACAGCTGAGCTCATCTGTGTGATGTCAGCAAATCTCATAAAACACACAGGCCCCGGACTGATGAATTGCTTGTTTACATTTCACGATGGAAAACTGAGTTTGACGCTCCGATACGCACGGAGCCATCGCCCTCGATGAAATTGGCCAGGAGACATCGGATATGTTTGAGGAGTGGGAGGTGAAGATAAAATATGGAAAACAGATACTAAACATGGGAATGGGACAACTTGGACAAAAGCCGCATAGTCCGTCATGTGAATCTGCATGAATTAGCACTTACGCATTGAGTGAAGGTATGTAGAGCTGGCCACAATATTAGGCACGCTGTCACAATACACGCGATGGAACAAAATATCTGACTTTACAAAGAGATTGAGTTAAGAGTTACTGAATTAAATTATCTCTGTTATATTACGTACATTATTTATGGCAGTAAACAGTCCAGGGTATAATCCACTTTCTCGTCCAAAGTCAAAGAACTCCATTTTATTACAGCTTAAGATGGCAGCCAATAGATTACAATACGAGTCAGTTTGCACCGCAGCACCATGACGATCAAAACATATTTTGAATGACAACGATCACCAAAACAGAGCGTTATAAGGCAAACATTTTAGATGGTGTTTTTAAGGTCATCATTTGTCAAGTAATGTTAATTTTGGAGGATGGGCAGTGAGGATAAAACATATCGCATCATTTCCTGGTAGCCAACAGGATACAGAAATAACGACATGAAACTCTTGTCTTCTTCTTGCATCTTTGTGTCTTTGTGGCAACGACAAACTTGGCTTGTTGACCTTTTGGGGAAGAGAGCAAATATATCACTTCCTCAGGTCGAGACCTGAGAGGAAAACCAGCGCACTGATCCACTGCTGGCTTGAGTGTTGAGAATGATCACTGAGATCACTCCAGTGCAGCTGCAGCCC
>NW_017841099.1:0-1239 GCF_001891065.2 Hippocampus comes
ACCCTCTACTGGCCTGCATGTGAAACGCAGCTACATCAGTCGCCCATTTGGGTTGAAACAGATTTCCCGAAGTTGATCGCATTAAACGTTTTAAAATCAATCGTCAACTCCCCAAATACAATTACCACAGAAAATGAAGTACCCGAGACCAAACGAATTACCTTTGCCCCAGTGATGAATTTGGGGATTTCTCCGGTCCCACCATGCAAGATTTTCTTCTTGACGCCCTCTAAACCCAGCAGAAGGGCGTCCTGCATATCTGACATATTTCCTGGCGTTATTCGTTGAAATATGTCTCACCTTCTGTTGTCATCTATACTTGTGCAGTGAGTGAGTCCATAAGTGTGTAAAGTGCATCGCTGAAGGAGGATTAATTCGGGCAAGGATAATAGGATAGTGTATTCGTCAGCAGCACTGACTGTTAGCTTGGGGAAACATCTCGAAAGAAAAGGCGGTACAGGCTCATATGATGACTTTGTCTGATACCAAGCATGATTACCTCCACCAAGAAGGATTGTTTGTGTTTGTAGGATTATTTAAAAGCAATTGAATTAATCTTGATGGTGTTGTTGAGCTGCGAGAAACAATCCACAGTAATTACCGTCTTTTCTCAAATAGGGGCCCTTTTGTGTAATTGACAATAAAAGTTCCATTTCCCTAAATAAAGGCTGCATTCCAAATGGTGTGGACTCTTTTTCTTTCTTCGGGATAAATGTATGATTTGATGCCACTTAACAACTGTAAAATGACTTTCGCTACTGGGGTGTGTCATCATAGCACACTTCTTGACCGCAACACTCATGGCATCTGTAAAAGGGGAGCTCTACCTTTCCAGGAGGGACATAAAGCAACATAGAACATGGTTTGTTGTGTTTTATTTATCACAATATATTCAATCGACCAATGATTTCAAAAATAATACAAAGGTCCTCGGTTTATGATAGAGTTTTGTTCCTCTTGCTGCCACGTAATCCAAATTTGTGGGTAGTCTATCTCAAAACAAGGCTAACAGAGTAGTGTAGTAAAGTCCTCCTTTTGCTCCAGCTAACCTGGGACTCTGAACAGTAGAAGCAGTATAGAAACTGGATGGATTATTTAATATACTTATTGAAATGCACTACAGCAAATAAAGGGATCCCCTTTAAACAAATTCCTGAAAGGGGGAAGTTAAGTAAAAAAATATCTTTTCCTTTCAATATATTCGAGGTTCAATGCGAGTGTCACGTGACCAACCCCGGA
>NW_017841100.1:0-1240 GCF_001891065.2 Hippocampus comes
GATCAGTCAAAATGCTCTCAGTCAGTTTACTTTGAAACTGTATGGCGGTGAATGATATCACGTCCCAGGTTCCTTTTCTAAAATTGTCACAAAACAGGAAGTAGAGTCAACAAATTGCTCAATGGGTTCACAACCATGTTGTTGGTGGAAGTAGTGCGCTTCAACAGGCCGGACTTTGAACTACAGAAATCGATTAATCCCAGGCCCACTTTGAGGTCACTAACAGTCATTTCTGAAATCAGACCTTTATATATCCAAGTATGGGGGGGAGTACATCACAGAAGGACCAGTTAAAAGTAGGGTTTAAAAAAAAAAATTAATAATAATCTCACCTCTCCAGTGGTTTGGACCCAGCAAGGCTTTTCTCTTGTTGGAGAGGAGGGAAAGGCCGCTTGTGTTGTTGCTGCAGCTTGTGCGGTTGTCCTGCACCGTCCGCGAGGCCACCAGCTGCTCGGCATAGCTCAAAGGCTGAAGAGGGAATTCTTTTGCTCCAGTGACGTCAGGAGAGAGCAGAGCTGCACTTTTGGAACACGGCCGCGGTCCTCTGTGGGGAAACACACAAAACAGGGAGCTTAGCCTAAAAAAAACAAAAGTGGCTCAAGTACTTACTTACACCCTGTAACTTTCAGTCAAAGTGCAGATTTGGTCAAAGTAGAAAAAGAAAACTCTTTCAAATCCTACTTACGTAAAAGTACAATTCTACAGCTGTTGTTAACAGCAGAAACGAGTAACAATTCATGATCAATTGATTATTGAAGATGATAATTGAACAAATGTACCGCGGTTGATTTTTTCATGTGTCCAACATCCGCGTGTCGTTAACAACGTGACGAGCCTATTTTGACAAAGTAACGATCTGTTTCTAAATGTGGAGAGGGAGTAAGCTAAAAGTAGCCGTAGAACTAAAAGTCCTCCGAAAAACAAACACTCCAGTAACAGACACCACGTAAACTACCCAAGCATAGCTCCCAAGAACCCACAAGTGTTCGTACTTTTGTTGCCTCACATAAAACAACTGCTGTGACATCTCAATTACGACACCACTTTTCTTCCCCAAGGATAGAAACGACCCGTTACCTCAGCCTGCACCTTCAAGTGCTCGTCTGCTGCTTTCCAAGAGCATTCCGATGCAACGGAGTGAGAGTCAGTCAGTTAGTCCGCCGGCCGGCAGGTTTGCACTTCTTCGACTTCTTCTTCGTCGTCGTCGTCTTCTTCTTCTTCTTGCAATCAGTTGTCAGTC
>NW_017841101.1:0-1239 GCF_001891065.2 Hippocampus comes
AGGGCAATTTAAAACAACCACCGCTGTACTGCACATGAAACAAAAATTCACACAACAATAAAACAATAAATTAAAAATGAAAACAGTAGCAAGCACAACACTGTAAAACTGACCTGGTAGTCATGCCAGCAGTCTTTCAAGGTCTGAGAAGAGCCATGCAGCTTGTCTTGAAAAACGTTTTTAAATTGTTGATTGATTTTTTTTGCCCGAAAATATAAGTAGGCCTAATGAGGGGAGTAGGCTACAGCGTCCTCTCCTGCACTGTAGAATGTTTGCAGCAGATTTGTCAGGCTACAATCCTTGAGTAGCTTGTTGTCAGGATCCTCATAGATTTAAGAACCACATTACGCAAAATACTACCAAAGTATAGTAATTCTGTACTGTAATATAGATCAACAAAAACATGATCAGTCTTGTCTTTCAACAAATGGAGCATTTACATTTATTTAGGTGTAAACAGAAATTGCACGTAGAAAATGTTGAAGTAAAACAAACGTGTTCTCAACCTTTGATGCCGAATTGTGGTCGTGAGAAATTGTATTGCCACATCGCACACGTGCACACAAAGATTCTTATTTAGGTAGTGCTGTGGATTAGCATTGCCCTTTGTGGAGCTGACATTCAACAATTGGACTTAATTAGCAGTGCTGAGCCTATCGCTGACCTTTTGTTATGCAACCTGTCAATGAAAACCTTTCTGTTGACTTAAATGGAGGATGATATTTGTTTAGGTAGTCACAGGTCCCCCATTCAAGTCGGTTTCTCCATACTACTGTATTTCTTAATTTAATAGACATTCCGTGAGAAATCAAATCCCAGCAGCGAGTCGATGTACTTTCAGTGTAGTACTACGTTGTGCCACAACACACCTCAGAGCACTGTGGTCGACAGGAAGAATTGCAGTGTTATTAACAACACGAAGAAGAGGCAGAGAGGGCCCCCCAACTACACTCCAATAAACGTTGATCCAAGTTAAAAGTGACAATATATGTTTTAAATAGTTGTTGTCTTTTTAAGAAATATGGTCTCACTTTTCTTATGGTCCTAAATTGGATCATCATTCATGCAACCTGGTTCCTGAAATATTTTTAGCCATCTAAAGAACAACAAAAACAAGTGAGCTTGATGACTCGGCAGAAATGACAAGCTAATTCAAGCTAATTGCTCTGACCTTTGCGCTACCAAAGTTTTAAGGTAAAGCCTTATTTGAAAACTTTTGTGTTACATATTTTGTCAACG
>NW_017841102.1:0-1238 GCF_001891065.2 Hippocampus comes
TCCTCTCCTCTCTCTGGCTCTTTGTTCACAGTTGCACCGACCGTGAGGATCGTCCCTCCCCCTGGCATCTTACGAGAGGGCGACTCACTGAGCCTGTCCTGCTCGGTCGTCGGCAACCCTCTGTAAGTCCTCTTGATGGAATCCAGAGTGTACTGAACGGCGCGTACCCGGCAAACGCGGTTTCACGTTGATTCGTTGTCCAAGGATGCCATTTGCGAGTGGCTGCAAAAACCTTCCTCTTTGAAAGCACTCCCACAGTCGAACACATGACGTGTTTACGAATGGCTATTCAAGGTTATACTCTCCCCATTTCGCAATTCCATTTGCAATTGTAACAAGATGTCACCGTTTCAGGTGACGTCAACAAAAAGCTGAATGGATACCGTGTTTCCTCAGCGTGGCCTCCGCTCTAAAAGATGTCCTACCTCAATGCGTGTTGTCTTGCGGGGGGTTGAAGTGCTCTCAATGCACAATGTCAACATCGTGCATGTCCTTAAAGAGTGGCCTCCGCTCTCAAAGACGGCGTTCCACAAATATCCTCCATGAAAAGAACTGCGACGCTCTGTATTTAGTGATCATATCCTTCACGCTCCCCAAAGTTCGGAATGTTCTTCATTCCACATGGCGCCAACCGCTATGTGCAAACCATGATTGCGCCGTCCTCAAAACAATTTCCTGATTTAAACTCTCAGCCAGTTGAGTGTAGAGTCGCCTTTTGCCCAAAGGCAGCTGGGAAAAGCTCCGGGGCCTTCACAACCATGATCAGGATGAGCGGAGTCGAAAATGGGTCGAATGGATAATTTATATTCATTATTTTCTGGATGAAATTCAACACGTGTTCAGATAACGACTGAAATGAGAAAAATGGTGCAGCTAAGTCGTTGCCGACATTTCACTTCCGTAATCATCCTATTCGACCGCTTTCTTGAAAGATTCATTCACGATGCAAATATGATATGAAGGCTCCTTTCGATTTCACGCATTGTAATTGCTAATTACGCTCGGTGTGCGATCGACACGTCCGAAGCCATCGCGCGATAAACGCTGTCGTGAAATGTGCGCAACATCTCAAATGTCGCTGATTTGCAAAGTGCCGCAAAAGCAATCGAACGCTGCTGACATTTCACCGGTGAGTGACGGATCAAAACGATGCGATCCTGATTTTATTGCCTTCTGCAAAAGACTTTGAGGAGCCTATTTTCAATCATAAAAGTGTAAATGAAGACATAATACGGACC
>NW_017841103.1:0-1240 GCF_001891065.2 Hippocampus comes
ACAAGGATCACTCAGTTGGCTTAAGACATATTTCACTACTGGTTCAATTTAAATATATTTTGTGAACGTCAATACAGATTTTTGTCATCTGTGTGCTCACGGCTAAGTTGTTTGCTCGATGTTTGGACGGTTTCAGACGAGTGTACAGTGTGTCGTGGTAGCGCTGCCGTTTTCCCCAATGGTATGTGTTGTTGGACTCGTTTTCAGCCAGCAGAGGGAGCTATAGTATAGGATAAGGAAATCCATAGTACACAAAATGAGGGACGGTTCCTACTTATTGCATGTATGTCTTATCATCGCCCATTTTAATTGTTCTTCTTCATGTGTTATTTCCAGTGCGTCTCCTGTAACAAATCCTTCAAGAAGCTGTGGTCGCTGCACGAGCACATCAAGATTGTGCACGGCTACGCCGAGAAGAAATTCTCGTGCGAGATCTGCGAGAAAAAGTTCTACACCATGGCCCATGTCCGCAAGCACATGGTTGGTGAGTGAAGTGTGACAGCCCAGATGACAAATAAAACATATGTTGGACTAGCTTAATGCTAACGTATAATGGGCAGTTCCATCAATGGGCTCACAAATATCATCAATGTGGCGGCTTAAACGGTCAGGTCCATAAATATTGGGATGTTTTAGGAAATGTTTTAACTTTCCTAACCCAAATGTAAAAAAAAATATGCACACACCATTAATCGCAAGTCAATTTGGAGGAGTAGACCAAATATAAAAACGAATGATACAATAATGAGATCGGAAATGAAAGAGCTGCATTGTGAATAGTGAAAAAAATGGTGTGGCGATTGATTTTTGACAGTAATTTAAAACGGAAAAGAAACTCGAACTTGTCAGATTCTTTTTCAGGTCACCCCTTGTTCAGTTTTGAATAGGTGTCTTGCTGAACTGACGTCTTGCGTACTACGCCGAGTTCAAATCCAGTTCATTGTTGTGTTGTTTGGCTTCATCTCGCGCTCCCTTTCTCTCTTTCAAAACTGTATTTCTTACCTGTCAACATGCACAGCTCATACCAAGGACATGCCGTTCACCTGCGAGACCTGCGGCAAGTCGTTCAAGCGCAGCATGTCCCTCAAGGTGCACTCATTGCAGCATTCTGGAGAGAAGCCCTTCCGTTGCGAGGTAGGACATCACCAGTTCACACTTTGTGTTTTAGTTACACACTCAATGGCCCTTTTTTACACTCTACCACTTTACCTTTTTTATTTTTAATTTTTTTTTTTTTTTT
>NW_017841104.1:0-1241 GCF_001891065.2 Hippocampus comes
CGTCTCATCGCAGCTGGTTAGCTCCTTAGCTTACTCGGCGAGTTAGCGTTGAGAAATTGAAACGATAATGGCTTAAAGGGGTGATTAGATGCCGTCCAAGGGGAAAGGACCGCTGCAGCAGATCCACAGAGAGGTGGACGACATGAGGGTGCAGGTTTGTCATAGATAGCGCTCACTTTTATGACGTTCAAGTCGAGGGTGGTGTCTCCAAACATGTCAGAAACAAGCTAGCTTTAGCAACTAAACACTTCGAAGGATAATGTGGCATTAATACAACCTGTAGGCAGTTAAAAGCTAAGTGTTGCATATATTTTTATTATACTTGTTCAAATGACACATTGTCTTTATATGTGTAGACGATTCATGTGTATTCTTTGCTTCTAGCTGGAGAGTCTGTTGAAAGATGTTAAGGGTGAAGTGGAAACCAAAGAAGAGTCCTTTAGGAGGTGAACTACACACCTTTTCAAGACCATTAATACTTAAAATTGTTATTTTTCTACGTGTCCTGTGTCTAAAAGTGTCACATTTTAAACAGATGCCAAGAACTTCAGATTTCCGCAGAGAAAACACTGAAGAATCTGACAAAACTGACCAAGGTGACAATTTTTATGATGTGCACTGAGGTTGCTTTGTCATGGGATATTAAAAGGCAACAATTGGTGTACGTTGTAGGCCGATGAGATTGCTCCTGTGGGCAACTACGACCAGAGGAAACTAGAGGAGCAAGGACGACTGCATAACGTCCTGGAGCAGCTGAACAAAGTCTCCGTGCGGCTCTCACCACCGGGACCCAGCACGGAGCCACCATCAGGGTCTGTAGCTTTACTCACTGCATCTCACAACGTTGATAAAATGACCCAAATTTTCATCCACAGTGATGCCCAGAAGGAAGATGTCGAGGATGGAGCTGAAGACAGCGATGAGGACGATAGCGATGAAGACACCGCCGATAAGGTCGACAGCCCCAAAGACGAGAGTCAAGCATCTACTGCACCGCCGCAATCGGAACCTTGTATCTACACGGTGCTCAGTGATTTCAAAGGCGACCAGGAAGGAGATTTGACTGTTCAGGTGATGTGATGTGTTTATATTGGGGTTTGAAACTGGTTCCAAACTGGTACATACTTATAGTGACTTCCAACTTAGTCATTTAATCTTTATAGAGCTCATTGATACAATTCTTATTTTTAAAATAAAGCAACTCTTTCTTTCTAATCCCTACAGTATTTTTAATAAAGTGT
>NW_017841105.1:0-1240 GCF_001891065.2 Hippocampus comes
CTCTGACGCTGTCCGATAGGTAAAATCGTCAAGAAACGACTAGAACGCCCGCAATTTCGTTTGTGTTTTAGCAGGACCCTTTTGATTACTCGGGCGACTACGATCTGGGCCCCACCCAGATCACCGGCATGTGCGACAGGAGCTGGGTCAGGCAGTTCCGAGGCTGGTACGAGCCCCCCCTCTTCTGGATCATCTTTGTGCTGGGCGCCGTGGGCAACCTGATGGTGGTCTGGATCTACACCACCGTGCGCAACCGCCTGAAGACCATGACGGACGTCTACCTGCTCAACCTGGCCGTGGCCGACCTCCTCTTCCTGTGCACGCTGCCCTTCTGGGCCGCCGATGCCATTAAAGGTTGGGGGTTCGGCGGGGGTCTCTGCAAGACGGTGTCTGCCGTGTACAAGATCAACTTCTTCAGCAGCACCTTCCTCCTGACGTGCATCAGCGTGGACCGCTACATCTCCATCGTGCAGGTCACCAAGGCCCAGAACTGGAAGGAGAAGCGTCTGTTTTACAGTAAACTGGCCTGCGTGGCGGTGTGGCTGGTCTCCACTCTCTTCGCCCTGCCCGAGTTTCTTTTCGCCCACGTGAAGACAGACCTGAACGGGTCGTCCTTCTGCGTGCTGGTCTACTGGAACAACGCAAACAATCGCACCAAGATCCTGGTGCTCGCCCTGCAGATCTGCGTGGGCTTCGTCCTTCCTGTCCTCATCATGATCTTTTGCTACTCGGTCATCATCCGCACGCTTCTCCAGGCCAGGAGCTTCGAGAAGCACAAGGCCCTGCGCGTCATCTTCATCGTGGTTTTTGTGTTCCTGGCTTCGCAGCTGCCATATAACGGCCTCCTGATGGTGGAGGCCTCGCAGGCCGCCAACGCCACCATCACAGACTGCGGCGTGGTCAAGCGCTTCGACGTGGCCGGACAGGTGGCCAAGAGCCTGGCTTACATTCATGCTTGCCTCAACCCCTTCTTGTACGTCTTTGTCGGGGTGCGCTTCAGGCAGGACCTGATGAAGTTGTTGCGGTCGTGCACCCGAGGACCCGGCAGAGGCGGGATCGCCAAATTCCAGGCGGTTCCCAAGCGGCCATCGGTTGGGACGGACACGGAAACCACACCGGCTCTTTCATTATGAACATTATCATCCATCATTTTTCTGGAGGATTGTCTGTATGTCCTCACTAGCGTCACAGTTGAGGTGGAGCCGAGCCAGCCCACAAAGGCGGTTGTGCACGGCGATGT
>NW_017841106.1:0-1241 GCF_001891065.2 Hippocampus comes
CACTCGGAGGAAAAATCATATTCAGATTGGAAGTCAGTCTCCAAATGCCCACTTCACAGCCGTGATCTGGCAACATCCACCCAAAGAGGTCTACTTGCATGAGCTCCAGCGAGTCTATTCTGCTTTTGCAATATAGAAAGACGCACTAATTTTAAAGAGAATGCAATGAGCTGCTTCCTTTAGCCGGGAAGCTGTGCGTCTGTGTTCACGCTCACAATGGCGCAAATGACATTTCCAGCTTCGTTGCTCTGCAAAAATACCCAAATAATGATCCGCCCATGCACATAATTAGACCACGTTTTGAGTTAGAATTGCACTTGGTGCAAAAATAGAGCTCAACATTTTCTCACACAAAATGTGTTGGGTGGAGACTTCAGGTGCAACCCCATTTACGGCAGAGAATATGTTCCACTGCCACCTGCAATAGGTGGCTGAAAACTGTATCTGCGACTCACACTCCTTCCCTACCACAAGGAGCATTACAGCAGAGATGGGGGACTTGAGTCATGACCCGAGTTGCTATTTTTAAGACTTGCGTCTTGCCAAAAACTCGGGTACGACTTGACTTGGGACTTGGTATCTAAGTGACTTGACTTGATTTAAATTGAACTACATGACTTGACAAGTCATCATGTTCAAAATGTGAATTTTAACACGGGAAGGAAAGCAAGAAAGAAAGAAAAATATTTATTTTGTTGCATTCATGCCAACCTGGTAACCCCGGTCAGTGTCACTTTTTGGTGTGAATTGGCTTTGTGGCCATGTATACATCGGCAAGAATGGAAGCAACTCTGATGATCATTCATTTGCTAATTTTGTCAATGACGTTGGCAAAAAGAGAGCGACAAAGCACATGCTCTCTTCTTCACAGAACGAACGAAGACACAACAACGTCTAACTTCATTCTTCATTACAAAACCCACAAAGACAGAAAAGCTGACGTCAGAGTTGAGCTAATGACATAAGCATTGGTTTGGGACCAATAAAAAGTATGTGAATGAGAAAAATGTAAGTGCAGCTAAGTCACGTTATTAGGGGTTGGTTGGTTTGTGAAAACTAGCACAACAGTACTGTATAGTAATGCAAAACTCCCCCCCACCTCCGCCGCCCCCTATTTAATAACTTCAACACACTGAAACACAGATGCTAACCACTGAATTTAAAAGTAGTGAAGCCGCGTGTTGCTAACTACATATCGTGGGGAGAAAAAAAGGTGTGGTCTGTGCAGACATTTTTGGGTT
>NW_017841107.1:0-1241 GCF_001891065.2 Hippocampus comes
TTTTTTTTTTGCTTAAAAGATAAACAAAAGTTAGTATCAAAGGGAAATGAGGGGGGATGCTATAACACTCATTAAAGACACTCGTAACATTTTTACGCCTGTTTTAATGTCCTCATAATACAATTTATCGCAGTTTTAATGCTCTCGGGAGGTCCAATTGTCAGTGCATTGACTCGGTAGAAACATTTTTACATTACAAAAGAGCAACGACACGTTGGTATGAGGATGCGTTGGCCGTGTTGCGAACAGGGCCATCGTGGGAATACTTGCAAATTAAAACTGAAACTTTTCAGTCATTTTCAGTTATTTTCTGTTATTCTACCATTGGTGTCTGAATTTAATTTAAATTTATATTATGAAAATTGTTTGCTTTGACCCAGCTGAATTTTACTGTCAAACTAAACATAAAATGAAGCGAATGACACTTTGTGTATTTCAAACAACCACATAGCAGCACGCATCAGACGACAAGCGCTTCCGCCTGATTGGTCCGCATGTGGTGGATAGGCGGGAGTTATCCTGCCATCCCCCTCGCTCACCGTCAGCTTCCCGGCGGAGCCGAGCAGTCGAGTTCAAAGGCCGCGGGGCCGACACCTTGTCACCGCCTTGCCGCCGTGTCGCCTTGCACGGGGGTTACGGGTGAGGGTGGGGGGTCGGGGGTGCGCACACGTGGGTGCACGCAGTCACACCGAAGCAACCGCGCAACCGAGTGCACAAACGCACGGAATGTGGACTTTCCATGTGGGGAGAGAACAAAATTTGGCTGTTTTTGCAGCTCGCGCAGTGGTGAGTCACTGCTAGCGAATGCACACATTACTCCCATTTCATCAGCTCCGTGTCAGACCCCCCCCAACCCCCCCACCGCTATTCCAACGGCCCCCTCTGCTTCTCCTCAATCCGAAAGGTCACGACCTCTATTTCTGGGTCACACGCCATCAGTCAGCCCAATGTAAACACTTGTCTGTTGACGGCGTCCTGGCTTCCTAATTGGCTGGATCTGCGACGCACGTGCGGCGTCACTGTAAATGCCGGCAGCTCTTCACATGTCTCGCTAATTCTACTCAATGGAGCGTCTACAAAGGGGGGTTGCACCCATAAAAATAGCAAGGAAACACGCATAAACACGCACGCAAGTGTACGCTCAGGTTATTTTTGTCCCTCTGTTCCATAAACAGCATGTGCTAACCCAGACGTCCTCGTATGTTTATGCGTCTTCGGATGCAAAAGTGCCCCTGGGGATC
>NW_017841108.1:0-1242 GCF_001891065.2 Hippocampus comes
TTAAAATGAATGAAAACACACAAGGAGCAGCAACGCTTCCAAGCAGCATCCGACAATTCTCCCGAGAATCAATTCTCTCTGCTCTTTGAACAAGTCTTCCGAGAACTGAGACCCTTCTTTGCTTCTTACTTCCTTTGTGAAGTGTTCTTCTTGCCTCTGTGGGAAGCGCTCCCACAGCACAAATGTGGACTTTGCATTAGTCTCATCTGAGACGTCCAGAGCCGACGAGGCCACTCTGGGGGCCACTTGCTGCCAGCGAGGAAGGAGAGTCGGAGTCAGAGGAAGGCCATCGTAAATCCCATCTTTTTCCATCTCTCTCCAACCAGTTACGAGACTTTTATCGGCTCGAAATTTCACTCCCTTTTACACCAGCGAAAATGAATTCATAGCGCATAAAGCAGTCCGTCTTATCAGATGTGATGTCCAATTACTACTGATTGCTGTATCGGTTCACGGCAAAAAGAAATCCTTGGCACACTTTCTTTAAAGAAATTAAAACAAAAATAAAAGTGTAATGTAGCTTCATTTTTTTTTGTTTTGTTATTTCACTTTTTAATGTTTTTTAAAAATTATTATTTGTATATATTATTCAAGCTATTACTATCGTTGCCTCATCATTGTTCTAATTGCATCCTAATCGCTTGTAGCTATTTTATATCGAATGCAACACTGCTAAACCTTCAGTCTATTGAGCAAAACGTTGTGTAAATCTATTGCAAAGAAATATTATCCCTCTAATTATACGGGGAATTGATTGCATTTTCCCAGAGCCGTTTAGCAGTTTCACGCTTCCCCGTCGCGTCGGCCTTCCGAGCCGAGCTCGATGCTGAAATATGACGGAGCGCCGCTTGACGTTTTATTAGTCCAACAAGATGGATGAAACGGCCGCCGCAAAGTAGGCTGACTGCTGGCTTCTTCGCTTGTGCCTGAGCTTGCCCGGGCTTCTCCATCCTTCCGCACGAACGCGGGCAAGCGTGTATTAAGAGCCAGTGATGGATTTCACGGCGGAAAAGTCAACGTATCCTTGCCGTCTTCTACCCTTTTGTTCTCCCTTTCCCTCGCTGCTTTTTTGATGATGCAGCTCGGATCAATCTGACGGATTACGCGTCTCCGGCGGCGTGTTTGTGCTGTCTTGCGGCGAGCGCTATTGTTTGTGACGGGTTGAGGCCCGACCGCGCGGCCGCTCGCCACACTCGCCTGGCGTGATGCGGCGGATTGAAATGGGAGGGAGGGGGGGGGGGG
>NW_017841109.1:0-1242 GCF_001891065.2 Hippocampus comes
ACTTGGCCGGTGGAGCACCGGCCCTGGCGTTGAACGAGCATGAAGTTTTTTTGTTTTGTTTTTTTTGGGGGTGGGGGGGGGAGGTGAAAAGGGGTACAAGTGGCACCTTAACCCCATCCAGTGAGTGTTGGCAATAAAATGAAGACAAACTTAATCCGGTTGTCATCAAATGCTCTCTTTCTGTTTTGATTTTTGACGTCGGGCCATAAAGGCAACAAACTGGTCGTGCCTGAATTTGAATGTAAAGAATTGAACTTGTTTTATGCAGTCTAAATATCGTACGTATTTGTGTGTTGGATGCTTGCCTTGAAGGGGTGTGGCACAGGGAGTGACGTCAGGAGCTCGGTGTCAGCGTCTCATTTTGTGTGCGTGTATGTGTGTGTGTGTACAAAATGTGTGTGCATAAGGGATGCCAAACCTGTGCTGCGCCACACCTCCCTTCCTCTTTGGATTCAAAACACTGCACTGACCCATCACTCAGATCATTTGAAATCGGCTCATGTGTAAAACCGTTCTGTGACGTGTAGCGAATACTCTATCAACTCGTACGCGGCCTCCCTCTCAGATGCATCTCTGGATTTCATTTTGGTTTGTTATACAACAAACTTAATCAACTCCACATGCTTCTGCGGGAGACTCGTGAAAGAATGCTCGTGAAACAAAAACACCCGACAACGCCTGAGAAGGGATCACCGCAACGCATCTGAACTTCTACCTGTCGCTCGATCACGACCGCAGTCAAGCGTTGTGCAACTATGGGATGAAGCGTGACTGGAGTAAAGGTTGTTACAACAAAAGAAGCGGCAGATGCACGAGAGCCGGTTCAAAGGTTAAAGACAGACACCGGAGTGAGGCCGTGCGTGACGTGTGGCCGGCAAGCAAACAAGCACTCTGTGCACTCTCGCAGGTTTCTACATGTAAACAGAGTCATGTTTTGTCCCGGGGGCTCACTTCACGGTGACGAAACAACGCTGACGAGCATCGAACAAACAACTAAACAAACAAAACTACTCTCGCAACAGAGAACAGAAAGACAATTACACGGATGAGTACCATTCCCTTCATCCAGCCGTGTTCTCTGTAGCACTTATACTCATATTAAGTGTTTGGTTGTCGGGACTGTTGTAACGTGGCAAAGCATCTCGTTTTAACAGAACTGAACCCTGTGGAACACCATACAATAGTGGGGCATTTCATTTCATGTTTATTTGAATATGGCCACAGCAAAGAAGAATGAAAAAC
>NW_017841110.1:0-1243 GCF_001891065.2 Hippocampus comes
TTCCTTCAAAAAGGGCAAGGGGATCCTGCCTAGAATAGTTTTATGACATCCAGCCCGTGTCTCATCTCTTGGAAAAAAGGAAAAATCAACGTGGCCAAGTTCTTTGAGGGGAGCTTTTCACTAAGCAATTAGTTACAGGCGTGGGCATCCGGCGACCTGCGGGCCGCATGTGGGCCACATCCACACTCTGATTGGCCCACCTGTGCAAAGGTAATGCCTGCAACAAATGCCACGGAAAATGTATTACAGCGGAACATCGAGTCAAATGCCCCCAATTTGAAATAAAGTTGAACGTCCCGGCATGCATGACGTTACACACACCCTCAGCAATAGCTTCTAATTTGGGGATGCCGTTAAAGGTCCAAGGAAAGTTTAGGTCTTAGGTTATGTAACAAAGTTTACGATTTTACTTAACTGAATGTAACTGGAAAAGCTCTGTGCAAGTGATATCCCATTTATCATCTTCCATTAAAACATTGACAGTACAGTTTCACGTGTGTACAGTTCAACAATGGAAGGGATTTGTTTCCGATATTTGTTAAATGAACTATCCAAACAAATTGGAGGTCAAGCGACATCCCAGAATGCATGGTGTTCCTTCGAAGTTCTACTGTATTCATAACTTGGCAGCAAACTGTTCACTTCTTCCATGTAGTAGATGAAGCATTTATGATGTAGGAAATGGGAGATGTTCATTCAAGTAACATTGAAGCGCATATTGATGATTGATTTAAGGTCCCATGACAAGCCCTATGCGCTGTGACATGACTTTGCACACCATTCATTTTTCAATGCTTTGCAGTCATTTTCACGCAACAACTTCAGATAGTTCTATTTTTCCGGTTCTGTGATAATATAAGAGCTAATTCAGTTTCATGGCATGATGGTGTCACTTTGAGTACATTTGTTTTGCATTTTTTAATCATCATGTATTGGAAATACATTTTTAGTGGCTTTTCTTCCTTCTTAGGGGAAAAAGTCATATTGCCAGCATCTGTCATATCCATGTTTGTTTTCAATTTACAGTGCGCTACTTTTATTTTCATTCTCCCGAAATCACTCATCATTTGCCACATGGTAGAGTCGATGTAAATCAAAATCTTTCTCCAAGTCCATCTCCACTAACCACGTTACGGGCAGAATACATTCTTCTGCTATGCTCTCATTGTCCACTGCATTCCACACTGATGCTGGGCTCCCGATGTAATTTTTGCATTGATTTTATGAAGAAGGGAAAAAAAAA
>NW_017841111.1:0-1175 GCF_001891065.2 Hippocampus comes
CACACACACACACACACACACACACACCCTTCCACTTGAGGCATTTGTTCAGGTCCAGGTGACCTCCCCTCTCCAGGCTGGGACAGAAACCGGAGCTCTCTGACCTCAGCATTGCCCGGTGCCGCTAGAGGAGGATGACTTGGAGCACTAAGCAACGTCTCGCTCTCATCCTGGTCTGACTCCGACGCTGGCGGGTGCGACAGCAGAGCAGAGCGCTCCATAAACAACAGCTGCCACAGCTTGCAAGAGGTACAGAAGAAACGGTGAGTCAAAAGGCTTGGCACAAATAGGAGCATTTCGTTGGAAATGTAATTCGCAAAGGATTACTTCTGAGAACAACGAGTTCGAGTCATCCCTGGTCTCTGGTGTGCTGTTCTCCAGGAGTCTGGACATCATAACAAAAAGCAGCTTTGGTAGGGGAAACTTTTTTTGCCCCCCTTTGTCTGAATTTCTGAAACAGGAGCCCAATCCCAAAATGGTCCTGTACCTGGAGTCATGTTCCACCTCCTCAATAAAGTCAGACTTGCAACTGGGGCAGACAAAATCCTTGAAAAGAGAACAAAAACTCGTTTTACTTGCAAATATTGATCGTATCGTCTCATTCACAATTCAGATGGGGTAGAGATTAATGTCATTTCCATATACTGTATTGAAATGGGGAAATATGATTTGAGAAGAGTGTTTTGTGTCATGGAATGAATGAAACTTATTTCTCAAAGTACCACTGTAGTCTCTGGAGGGCGACTCTGGAGGGCGAAACGACCCAACCAGGTGCATATTGTTGAAGTAGTGGTGGGTTTGCGCAAGGTAAGCAGAACGAACAAACCGTGTTTGATACCAACACGTGACTACTTTTCTCAGGCCCCTTTGTCAGGAACATTTTTCTGCGGGGATATAAAAGACGGGATCATTGAGCAAGTGATGATGCAGCAATGATGTCATGGCAATACCGGGAGATCATCAGATCTCAAGGCGCTGATGTCATCCATCCGCAATTCACAGCTCCCGTGGGACAGATTTGCATAGGGTCTGGGGATTGCTGTGATTTGCTAAGAACCATAATCATAGTGCTCGTTTCTCGGATTAATGCAGCATTTGAGTTCGGCAGTAACATCACATGCGATTTCTAAGGGGATTACAAACTATCTGAACACAAAAATGGGAACCCCCCCCCC
>NW_017841112.1:0-1245 GCF_001891065.2 Hippocampus comes
TTTTTTTGTGCTTTCTATTGTCTTTGTTCTTAATTTTTTATTTGATTGTTTAATGTTGTATATATGATATTTGCTCCATGTACAGGCACAGGGGTTACGTTTCGAGGCGCGCGGGCTTGTCTTACCAGCATACATGTGGTAAGTGAGCCTCTCGATGAGTTTGACCACAGTGCCCGCCTTGATGATGGGGATGCCCGTTTTGCTCTGCACCTTGTCCTCAAACACGATGTTCTCCTCCGAGTCCTGTACGGCGAAGCGGTAAAGCTCAGGCGAGGGCAGCCGGAGCGGGTGCGCTCGCTCCTCGTGCTGAAGCACCGTGTCCAGCATGCGGTCCAGCGTGGAGCGGTACTGCAGCGTCACCAGCGCCGCCATCCAAGCCGCCTTCTCCTCGGCGGTGCGCGCGCAGAACACGGCGCAGTTCTCGTCCTTGCCCATCAGCTCGAAGGCGTGCCGCAGCTCCGGCGAGTCCTCGCGGTCCACGATGCGCACCTTGCGGAGCACAAATTTCTCCTTCAGGCGGTACTCGGCGCCGCTCCCCGAGCCCGGCAGCCGCGAGCTCTGGTTGGCCTTGCAGCTGATCATGAGACCGTCAAACAGGAAGTTGTGGCGCTCGTGCTTGGCGCCGGCGCGCAGCAGCGGGCCCTCCAGGATGAACTCGCTGCAGCACTGGCCGATGTCCTTGCCCTCCCAGCCGTCGATGCTCTTTTGGATCTCGTTCATACGCTTGATGGCGAGGTGCTTGCTACGAATCTGCCGGCTGTACAGGCGGTACATGGGCTCGCTGCGGGGAACGGACACAAGTCACAAAGACATTCAAAAGAAGCCATTTCCATCTACGGAAAGTGTCAATCGGCATTTTCACCTTTAACTACAAGGAAATTGTGCAATAACGGGCCCAGGGGGTGAAGTTTATCTCTCATTCATTAGTTGCAGCCCGACATGTTTCTCACCGTATAATGTGGAAAGTAGAGATTGACCAAACTTGAAAAAATAAATAAAAATTCAGCCGTGGTACACATCGAGAGCTGAACAATGAATCAAATTCAAATCGACAACTGCGGCGTACTAGAATGCAATTTTAAAATCGCAAAGGCTATGCATTTTTGAAAGGAAAAAAAAAAAAGTATTTATATTGTGTCTATAGTGCGGTCCACAAATATATATATTTATTATTATTTACATATTGTCTCGTGAAACATGAAAAATTGGCACGATAAAGTCACACATCTGGTTCACACTTGACGG
>NW_017841113.1:0-1245 GCF_001891065.2 Hippocampus comes
ATCTGCACACACCACAGCAAGATAAAAGGTAAAGTTCTCAGCATCATCTTGTGCACTTCTACGAAACTGCAAAACACTACTACATTTACAATAGTGAACATAATGTTAAATTAAAACCTTTTTTTTTTGCAGCTCTTTGATTCTCAATAGATTGTGCAGACATGTTTTATGTCGCTGGCTGCAGCTGGTGTCAATATAATTTACTGAGATGTACAGTATCCAGGTAGTATATCTGATGATCTCTATACTTACACCACAGGATATGCATTGTCTCATCCAACATGCTATAAAACCATTTTTGATTATACAGTACTGAGACAATTGATAATGCATAACACATGCTGTAATTTTATTCACATTCACCATATGTACAACCAAATCAGTGTCTCACGTAAATGTAGACTACAGACAATATACTGCACATATTTCATAATAATTATCTGACTGCACGTGTACTTTCAAAGATCCCGTTTTATGTTGGGAATGAAAAACTGAAACTCAAACAGCACGTCCTGATCTTTGACTACTGTTGGACCAACTCCAAAACTGCATCAATGTTATCGTTTCCAAGCTGCATCATTCGTAAGAGCCACGCGTTTCAAACTTCCTTCATTAAGGTTTGTAGACTTGAGCTCTAAATCCATCATCGTCTTGGCTGTTGATGAAGTCATTACAGGATTGCAAAACCATTCCAGAGACTCAAAAATACCAGCGTGTTTTCACGGCTGTCATGTTTATCACTGAGACAAGTACAATTGTAAATTTGACTCTAGATATCACACGTGTAAGAATGTAATCCCTAAAGCTGCATGTAAAAAATCGGTGGGTCCAGGATGACTCCACTGTCGGGGTTCTGTGCGTACTCCTCAATGGACAGAACTGATGGTAGTGTGACTCCCTCGGCTGTACCCTCTTCATCCTCCTTGGCTCCAACAGGCAGTGGGTTACTATAGATGTAATAGATTCTGGAGTTGTCTTTAGCTGCCTCTGTTCTCCGAAAGAAGGCCAGCGGGTTGATGAAACTAGTTGACCTCTTCACCGCCCTGACTGCAACAGGGTCCTCCGGCTCAACCTGGGTCACTGCACTCTCATAAACTTGGGCTCTCTTTGATTGTCTGGAAAAAGAGGTCACTGGTAATCTTGGCATCTTGTGTGCTAAAATCAACAAAAAAATGAAACTGCAGTCGCTCAATCGGTCCTCAATACTTTATGGAGTGGTGTTTGAGCTAAGAAGGAACACATTCA
>NW_017841114.1:0-1243 GCF_001891065.2 Hippocampus comes
ACTACTAACGCTATGCTACGCTTGCAATAAACTCCCTGACGAAGTTAAAGAAATTGTCGGGGCAACACTTCCACTCGGTCCAGTGCCATCGTAAAACTTCTTAGACTGGTCCGGAATCGGCGTAGTAAAAAATGTGCGAAGGCTTCGCAGGTCTCAGCGTCCGTCTTGACTTACGCGCGCCTCCCCGCTAGTAAAAACGCGTGTGGCATGTTTGGATTGGCATGTTTCCAACACGCCGTGCACGGGCAAAAGGGAAGAAGGGCAGGATGAAAAACTTTGACACATATGTTAATAAAAGCACTGCAAGTCCACAATTTTGGGCACTAAATCAAGATTATTTTTGACTGACAATCTGCAAAATTGATTGACTTAATTCATTATATAGCCTCCAAATACAATACATTGCCTCAACTTCCATGCATTGCCATGTTTATGAATTAAATGCCATATTTGTCCACCAGATGGCGCTACCCCAGTCAAAGCATGCAGCAATTTTAATGTTGAACGTTTTGCTGCCTGCTTTGAATGGGAAAAAGTAGCACCATCTGGTGGACAAAGAGGAAAATTTAAACTCAAAAGCCAGTGCTGCAGGATTCAAAATTGAAAACACAGCATAAGAAATAGATTGGTTGACGTTACAATAAATATGGTTGAAATGTGGGACTTTTTAATGGGACATTTGATATTATTCTGTGCAGCTTCAGTCATGTTAGGCTAATTTCAAACTGGACCCAAAATGACAGCGTCTGGTGTCCACAGAGTCGGACATTTTCAACGGGACATTTTATGGTGTTTTGATTCGCTTTAGCGATCATTGGATAGCATCATAATTTCATCACAGATGCATACAAGTTTCGCCCAATGTCACAATGAAATTACAAGTCAACTGCTTAAGAATTTAGTAGACATCGGAATGTGCTGCTTCTGTGCGGCTTTTACCGACAAACAAAATCCAAGTTGAGCCTTGGTCTTGGCCTTGTTTCTGATTGCAACGACTTAAATTGGGCGACCGCAAGCTCACAAAAGCATCGTTTACATGGTGAAAGTGGGCTGCTTTCTTTTCTTTTTTGGAGCACAAACAACTTTCTTTCTGTCTGATTTTTTTTCCCGCTCCCTGCCAAAACCGCGAGTGGTTGCCGAGGCTCATCTGGAGAGGACCGCCGCGAGGCTTCAGATTGCGCAAGCGCTGTAACCGGAGAGTTGTGGCGTAGGCGGGTGGTGGAGGAGGAGGAGGAGGAGGAGG
>NW_017841115.1:0-1246 GCF_001891065.2 Hippocampus comes
AGGGGCTACGTGTCTCACTGTATTTCTGACTACAGTACATCATGACATACCCATGTAGTGTTTGACAAGTTTCTGCAAGGTGTCAAACTGCGCTCGCGTGGTGATGTAGTACCCTCCGCTGTCCAGCTTGCGGATCTTGTAGTGCTTCACGTTGTCGCCTCTGCTTTCGTCCCAGTCACGGATAGAGAGAGAAAAAGCACCTGGACACCGAGACCAGCGGGATACAATTCACTTGAAAACATGTAAGCAGGTAGCAGAGAAAGTGGACCGTGAAGTCGTCACCTTTGGTGGTTTCACTTTCTCGCGCCAGGAACGTCCCTCGATGATTCCCTGGATTCAGAAGTAACCTCTCTGCGTCCTTCCGGCCCATTTTACCAAAGTACCACCTGGGAAGACCGACAAGAAGTAACCAGATAATTTGGGCCTGGTGGTTAAGATGGAGAAATGAGCTTTTGAACTGAAACATTTTGCGGCCAACTGGTAGTGTCAGAGAAATGCTGGCGTAGTGGTTTACATTGCTTTTTCCGGAGTAGAGGGCTACCGATGTCGTTAGGTCATCAACATGAACACATTGCTCCAGCGTTTCCTAAACTTTTTCCAGACTGGTCTTGAGATTTCCACAGCTTCAGTGTGGCATTGGGCTAACCCACAAACTTATTGACACCACAGCAAATCGATGGATGGTGTCGTGTGTCACTCACGTGGCGTCTTACTTACTCTTCAGCCTGTATGGAGTCCGCAGGGGCGACGTAATTGCTGGGGATGTAACCTTTCTTCCCGCTGGTGATGGAACGAGCTTCCCACCAATCTCCTTCCCTGCGGAGGGAATCGGCTGTCAATCAAGCGCTACACTTTCGCTCAGGTGGCCACACGTCCGTTTGTAGTTGTTATGGGGGGACACAATCGTACGTATTGTTAATGATCTGGAAGCGATCGCCTTTCTTGAACGACAGGTCGTCTGACGTTCTGGCTTCGTAGTCGTACAGCGCCACGAAGAAGGTCACGCCACCTGGAACGCACAAACGGCAGATAGATGACAAAAGTATTGAGACGCACGGCCTCAATCATTTCATAAAGATAGCATCCCGTTGAAGAACCCACTGACAACGTTTGTCCGTAATCCTGTTATCTCCCAGAGAAAAGCAAACGTCCTTTGGGGATCATATCATCCGACGCGGAGGAGGATTACCGACTAAATTCCACCAAAACAAGAGGCTTGCGCGCCATGATAGCCGAATCGCACATC
>NW_017841116.1:0-1245 GCF_001891065.2 Hippocampus comes
TCATGACAAATGTCATGGAGCTTTTGCTGTTTTGCTTTCAAAGTGGGCGGATGGACCAAGGACGACCCCTCCTGCCCGGTGGAGCAGTTCTATCCTGAGTTTAATGAGTGGAGGACAGCGGCTCGCATGGTCAAGCAGCGGGGTGACGTGGCCGTCGGCACCCTGGACGACAAGATGTACACAGTGGGTGGGCAAGACAACATCCGATGCTACAATAATGTGGAGAGGTGAGCTGCTTTGTGGTGGGGGCTCCCCTGTTTAGATCTTAAATGACAAGGAATGGAGAATTGACGAAACATCAGCTTTCTTTCAAATTAACGATTAATGAATCGGTAGGTTCTAATGTATTATGAACATGACGGGAGAACCTCGATGAATGTCCTGAACTCCCGTTTCCATGTCACTGTTGCACTGAGCAGAATCATGCGGCATTTGGCTGTAGCTCAATTTTCCACATCTGATCAGCGTTTTTTTGTTGAGACCATAAACTTGATTAGACTGAATCAACAGGGTCACCGTTGTTTGCAAGTGCCAATTCCACACAATTGCCAGAATTAATTCAACGTTTATTGCGCTCTTCCCAAATGCTGCGTTTTAAAGCTTTGGTTTGAGCTGCGACCAGTTCCTATGTTGCACAAGCAAGCAGGAAATATTGCCGAAAGTTGGCGAGAACATTAAAACCTTCGATTGCACTGAAGGCCATTTTGGAGTCACTTTTCTGACAAATCAATCAATCTCGAGACGGCTCCAGACGGCTATGTGCTGGCTCGTGTTTTGCGCCAACTGTAAATAACTCTCAATTCCAGACATTTGTCGCCGGACAAGTCACCGAACAGCAGAGGTCAGCATGAAGGCCGCATTTATTTGTGGCCTTGCCGACAACATGCGTCACGTGCGACATTTTCACCAGGGCACGTACGCACGTACGCTATATGCTTGGCTCCAGCGCGCTCAGATAGCTTGAAGCGGTTGGTGCCCCTCCAGTTCCCACAGAAGAGGCACTTCTTAATAAAATGAGCCAAAGAGTTGGGGAAACATCCACTCCAGCCTACCTGAGTGTAGGCGTTCCCCGAAGGCCGCTACGAGTGCTGCCGTGGGGATTTTCAAGGCTTGTCTGTGCGCCTTTCAACCAAACACCAATTTAATAGAAGTGTCATGAGGAAGATGCTCAAGTGTGCGTCATTTTCTGGAGGCTATGCCAGCTAACTGGGGGGCAAAAAGGAGATGGCTTGCCAGTGAGTCTTC
>NW_017841117.1:0-1245 GCF_001891065.2 Hippocampus comes
AAAAAAAAGATTTGAATGTGTAATTTGTCCGGTTTCCTACTTATCCCTTGTACTGTTTTAGTGTGGAGTCCCTCAAGGTTCCGTCTTTGACCCAGTTCTGTTTTCAGTTGCATGCTTCCCATGGGAGAAGTGTCCCCCGCAGGCAGACAAAAATGTGGTTGGTTTCAGCAACACCCACATCAGCACGAATGTGACAAAACGTTTGTGTTCAACCCTTTCAGCAGCACATGTGGGTGTTAAAACATCCACATTTTTGTGACAAAAAGTTGGTTTTGAAACCTTTTAACAGGAAAAGTGTCTCCCAATGTATTTGGGTATTGAAACCTTTCACTGGGAAACGTTTTCCTCTTAAGTGTGGGAAAAATGTGGGTGCACCTACAATCCTCACATCTGTGATGAAAAGTATGGGCGTTCATACCTTACACCATGTAAAATGTGTGTACATCTACTTTGCCTGTGCGTACATATATTAAAACTAATAAAACCTAAACTAAAATGAAAAAAATATACGAACTACGAATATAACCTAACAAACTCTATAAAAAATAATTTAACAGAATTTAAAAAAGAAAAAATCAAAATGCAATAAAAACTAACAATGACTACAAATCATTCTGACCTTCTCTTCTAAAAACTATCCTCACCTTCGACTGGGAAAAATGTGTTTTTTGAAACACCCACATTGGTGCACCCCTGCTGACGATGTCATCGTTGTCATTCAGATAAAGACAAAAAAGTCTCCAGCGAGCCATCAGAGGGCGCCGTGAGAGAAGAGACATCGGCGTCGGGCGAGGTGAAGAAGAAGGAGTCGTCCAAGGAGAAGAAGGACACCAGGAAGGAGTCCGGCAAGGAGGCTAAGGAGGAGGCCAAGGAAGCTAAGAAGGAGTCGTCGTCGTCTTCCAAGGAGAAGAAGGAGCGAGACAAGGAGGCAGGGGATAGGAAAGTTTCCAAAAAGGCGTCTGTGGGCAAAGTCAAAGAAAAGAAGAAGAATCCTGAGGCTGGAGAGGCTTGAGCACGAGGTTCCAACTCCGATCGCCTCGGTGAGGTAGGCACGCTAACCACTAGCCGCCCCGCGTGCTGCTCATTCAAAACAGAATACATTCACCATTGATGGGCAGTTTAAATGGTGGAGGGGGCACAATATTTCATCAGCACCACTGGGAGGCCACATAGGACCAAGCACTTCTTAACCAGGTTTTGGACAAAAATGTTAAATATGGACAAAATACATGCATATGTCTGTTT
>NW_017841118.1:0-1236 GCF_001891065.2 Hippocampus comes
CGACTCACCCGGGGCAGAAAAGTGTCCCGAAGTGGTCAACTGAAACGAACATGTCCATGCTGTCTTCATGTGACATCGAAAGGGCCAAATGTTATCCTGCGTCCACGCTAAGTTGCCCTCCACTTACTCCCACTGCAGCTTATTTATTTAATTGTGTGTGGGGGGGTAAACTGAACCATGCAAAGATGTTGAGGTCTTAGTGACATTTCAGGAAAGCACAGGTCATGCTTTTATGCTTTTACAAGCGCTGTCCATTTGAAGTTATGAATTTGGTTAATTGTGTGAAATTGATCGGTGATCAACCGTGTCTTGAAATTCTGCCATATAGTCTCTCTGATGGCCTTTTTTTTTATCAGTTATTGTTGCGCCCCCTACAATGTTTGGGACATCAAAACCGGTCGTCCGCCCTTGTGCCTCAACTGTCCTTCGCACGCCCCCGACTTGACTTCGGTGAGAAAACATTTGAGAATTACCTGCAGCAGATTGAGAAGCAAGGACCTGAACTTGGTCCCGTCCACCATAAAGAGCGCCATCTTGTTGCACAGCTTGGCGGCAGTGGCGGCGAAACTGCGGTCCGACACGGCCTTGTCGTAGATGGTGTCCACAACTTGGCTCAGGGTTTCCTCGGAGCGCGCCGAGCTCTGTGCCTCCTCCATGAAGGAGGCCAGCTGCTCTTCCACGCCGCCGCTGTTGCTCCTCATGCTGTTGAGCAGCCTGAGCAGGCGGTCCATGCCGGGTGCGCCTAACACCTCCGTCAGTGCCTCCTCCTGGGGAAGCATAAGAGTTGGAGTAACCCTTGGTAACTGCGCCCAGGACTGGTTGGTGACAAGCATTCATAACATTCATGTTTTTGGAATATGGCAGGTAGTCTAAAGGCCTGGAGAAAAACCACGGGAAGTTCAGGGATTACATTCAAACTCCACAAAGGAAGGCCTGAGCCAAGGCATAAACCGAGAACCTTACAACATTGAGGCAGACGTCCAAACCACTATTTCACCGCGTTGCCCTTCTTTCGGCTGATGAAGAAAATATGATTCAACTCTAAATTGAGTCAAGCGGGAGGTAGCTCAAGAGGCGTCACTTAAGATGAATGTTCATGAATTGTGGCATTACTGTCAGCTCTGAGCAGCCAAGCATCAAAGAACAAATTTGAGTCACGCAAGGGTTGAGTCAAAAAAGAAAGTGGTTAAATGACTAAAACACCATGATGTGTGTGTGTGTGTGTGTGTGTGTGTG
>NW_017841119.1:0-1243 GCF_001891065.2 Hippocampus comes
TCTGAGCAACAACACTTTTCATAGTGTGCAATTATGTAGGGTGATGTTCCAAAGACAAAAACAAAAGCATTTGCTCTCCTTCATAAACACCATATAGTGAGGTCATTTTCACATCATAAAACTATTATGATGCCTCAAGGATCAACAACAGAAGCCTGCCGTGGTTGGGGAGGATATCGCAAAAGCCCGAGGCGAACCTGCAGCAACTTGGTGTGCAAAACCTTACAATACACACGAAAAGAGTGTTAACATCACGAACGGGTCAAGGGCAAACAGTGTTGTAACAACGGCAAAAGCGAATAAAATATTATGGAATCAGTAACGTCAACAAAAGCAAAGTAGGTGAAAAACTGACACAATAAGACGACATAGACTGAAATTTCATTGCTCGGGGGATATGTTTCAACTGCCCACTCGCAGTAGTGGATGTATTCAATCAATGATGACTAAGAGTGAATAGGCACCACTAAAAAAACGGACTGACATACTTATTCAAACTTTACAAAGGTATTTCTTTTCTGTTATTCCTGACCAGGTTTGTGAACCCACTACCGCAAGGATTTTTGACCCACTCCTCCGTTCACATACTGTCCAGCTCTTGAATGATTCACGTGTAAGCTCTGATCACTATCAATAGAAGTGCCTTCAATAAAATGTTTGATTAAAAAAGGAAAAAATAAATAAGGAAGGACGATACATTCCGTTGACTGAGGCTACAAGCACATAAGAGGAAATTTTACCTGTCAAGTGCCCACACAAAGAAGCCGCTTGTTCCAATAAATGACTCGTCGCATCAGTGCAACTCATGCACTGAGATTACGTCGTGCAAACTAAACTTCGGGATGGATATATAGCATAGAGATTCAGGATTTCCCTGTCTTTGATGTGCTAGCTTGGTAATAATTAGGCCGCTAACAAGTACAAGAAGACCTAAGATAGTTGTTCAACTGTAATTCAACTGCATGTACTCCAAAAAAGTAGTTCGCTACACTTATATTGTATGAACAAGGAATGAGATTCATGTACATGTGGTGTATTTTGTCTTCCGCAAGAAAGTATTTATGGCACGATTTGAGCAAGGAGCATGGATGTTAACAACATTTCACATTACACTCCATTACAATGTACAGAAAAACATTATTTGAAGAAAAGCCAGTGGAGTGATTCCATAAATCTGTTCATCCATTTTCCGATCCGCTTTATCCTCTCAAGGGCTGCGGGGGGTGCTGGAGCCTATCCCAGC
>NW_017841120.1:0-1246 GCF_001891065.2 Hippocampus comes
TTTTTTTTTTTTTTAAATGGACCCGTCAATGGCTCAGAACTTTAAACTGATTATGATGATGGAAAGATGAATGATTAAAGAGTACTGTTATTTTACATTAGTATGGCTCAAGTAAAAGTAAAAAAGTAGTCCTCCAGGAAAAGAATACTGATTGCAATGGGTGGGCCAATCCCACAAAATGCTTGAGGCACACATATTCAACCAACTTTTCTCTCAAGCGGGCTGGACCAGTAAATTTGGGGCCTAATTACAGTAAAATTAAGATATGGCTCATTCATGTCAGAAATTTTAGAAATGTTTTTCTTCATAAAATAGCATAAATCATAGCAAATTATGCCACAAGAAATGGCCCTGGATGAATGTTCTTTGTTTACACTTGTGAAACGGCAGAACCGGCTCACCAGGCAGCGATTACAAAACAGCGCGGCACATGACTGATGTACTTCATCGTGCCGAAGGTAAACATCGATTGAACGTGGGGCCCGGGGTGTTGCGCCTCTTGTGACTGCGAGTTGCTCGCTTTTCTTTCCGTTGTTGTTTCAGCCATGCTTCATGTAAATGAGTCACTTTTGAAAACGTTACATGTGCGCGAGTCCGCAGAGACGACGTGTGCAGTCATGTGACTGCCTGCGTCCTTTTGAGTGGTGATATCGAGTCATGTGACATCGCCCGAGGCGGAAGGCTCTCTGACAAACCAAAATAAATCAAAATAGGAAGCGCAGTGTAGCTTGGTTTTCCCAAATTCAAGTACTGCTTCTTTTTAACAAAGTTACTTCAAGTAAAAATATTCATTCATTAAAACTATTTTGGCAAGTGCAATTTACCCAAAAGCCATGTTGAGTAAATGTAACAGAGCAAATTTAGCACATATATTCCATACCTCTGAAATTGGGAAACTTCGAAGTCAAAGTAGCACTGTGTTTTATTTGCAAATACCTTGGGAGTCAACTGACATTTTTTAAAAAACTGCACTTGTCTTCAATGTACCCTGAAGATGTCATCACAACTCTTTTCTCAGACATGACAAGGCCAAAAATCACACGCCAAGAGGTTCCCCTCATGACTAGCAATGACATTTTTGCATAAAAATATCACAATGTTCTTGGAAAGACTTGAATGGCCTTCAGTGGACATTTCCACCAAGGCCGAATAATTCTCGTATGTAAATTCTTTCATCAATCTAAACTTTTCTCCAGAAAACTACCAAATGCTATTTTTCTTTATTGGTAGGCATCAAGAATGAGAA
>NW_017841121.1:0-1246 GCF_001891065.2 Hippocampus comes
TTTTTGTTTTTTTTATACTTGTACAACTTCCCTTGTGCATGTTTCCAGATTCTATCTTTATCTATATCGATATCTATCGAGCACACCTGTAATAATCTTAAAGCGTCGATTTAATTGTCTCTCTGACAATGACGTATTGCGCTACATATGGCGTATAAGTCCTAAAATTCAAATATACGGCCTGCTGGTTGTAATGTGATGCCTGTCTTATCTGCACTGTGTAATAGCATATAAAGAAATAAATAAATAGATAGAATAATGAAAAAAAATAAATTCCCGCTTGCCTGCCTTTGCCGGGGATTTGCTAATAAGGTTAGCGGTCGGTTATTCCACTTTCCCTAATACATTCCCTCAATTTGATCTCTCGTTCAACACCCCATCACCTGCTGGCAAATCACATGATCATATTAAGAGGTGAGAGAGAGCGAGGCAGCTTCAAATGCTAATAGAGAGACGGATGGCAAGAGAGACGGTGGCTGTCACCGTTCTGAATCTACGACACCTCAATGCGCAACGCTCGTTTGCGCACGTGTGGCTGCGTGTTGTGCCCGTGCAGGAATATGAGGATAGATGCGAAGGACTGACCTCCTCTGCCCCTCTCATTTTCCATTCAGCCATTTTAGTTTGCGTCAGAGTGAGCAGAGCCTTTGCGGCTCAACCGGGGAGCACTTTGTCCTCATTAGAACGGTTCCGAACGAAGGCGGTGAACAAAGCGCGGCGAGCGTGAACGAAAAAAGAAAAGTCATTTTTCACGCCGTATTTCATTAGTTTGTACACTTTGAGCGCTCTTGCCGTGTGCATTAATTACCAATTAACAAGGTTATGGTTTGTGACGGCAAAATGAGGAGACAGCAAATGTCTCTTTTTCTTTCTTTCCTCTCTGTGAAGTCATTCTCACTTTGCCAAGGTACGAGATCGTCGAACCGGTGATATGTGAGCCGCAATGAGCATTATCATTCACAGCAAATGTCCGCAGATATACAGTGCGTCCGTGCCGCCATCGTCGCGTTATGGTTATGGATTAGGCGCATTCCGTAAGTGCGGGATTGTGCTGCGAGCCGGGCAAAGATGTATTGGTCGTATAAAAACCGCATCTGTGATGTAGTTAATCATTTATTCAGCTACCACCGTCATTCCCTTAACGCAGAGCAGCTCAATGGGAACAGTGAGACATATCCCCCCCCCCCATAACAACAATTTACCTCTTTGTCGTTTTTGTGCTTTTCTTCACCTCCCGTTCTCGCTC
>NW_017841122.1:0-1247 GCF_001891065.2 Hippocampus comes
GGGCAGATACCGATACCCTGTTTTCGGTACTCGCCTATCCCTACTCGCGGCCCTACTAAGGATGAGCGATATGGAAATTGATAGTCTCATTATCATTTTGTAATATTTAAATTTCCTAAGATGGTGAACCTGGTGATTTTGTTCACCGTACGGTGACAGTGACCTCAACTCAGCTCACAAGAAGGATCACTTAGCAAATGCTGTACAATTCTTACAAATAGAGGCTACAACCTGATTGTTGCCTCGACCAGGTTAAGTTTACTATCAAACTAGACATAAAACAAAGAATTACACAATGTGTTTGTAATACGACACATAGCTTCGCCTTTCTGCTAGCTAGCTTAATGCTAATGCTAAATAGCATCTATCTTGTTGTGCACACGAGAATGCAGAGTGACAAAAACGGTTTGATTTCTTAAAATTCTTTTGTTTTATGTTTATTTAATTTTCCTCATTAAAATACACATTAGAACAATGTAGTTTTTTATCATTATGAATATGTTACAATTTATATGGAAAGTTGACTTCTTAGCAGAGAAATAAAGAATCAAAAAAAATGTGAGTAAAAGTGCACCCAGCAGACGCTAACCAACTTGTCAGAGAACAGCTTCTCCTCTCCAGTACACTCATCTACCCCAGGACGGCTCAACACCAACTCGGGCTGCTTCCCTGAGGGTACTCTGTGAGCTTGACACATGCAAACGGTGTGGATCAGCTTCTGGCTGAATGTGACGTAACTTGATAAAAAACCCCACACACTCCCTGAGCTTATAGGGCAATTTCACTTGCTGCAAGGTGAAAACAAGAAGTGGAACTCAAAGAGCTGGGTGGAGAATTTACGAACTTTGGAGCATTTGAGCCAGCCTGTCATGCAATTGTAAACAAATATAACTTCATGGAAACTGACAGAAAGTCAAAAACATCTCGATAAGTGCAAATACAGCACTGTCCTAAGATCAAATACAAAGAAGTGTATTTAACCAAACCACATCATTTGCAAAAATCTTAATGCTAAGAAGACAACGCCAAACACCAGATATGGGCTAAATGAAACTTGAGTAGATCAGTGTGCTATAACCCTTGAAGCTATGGATATTTGAATACAGACAGTACACAAACACAATACAGACACGCATATACGGTATAATTGGTGTGAAAGATGAGTAAAATGACTGCGGTTTTGCTGGAGTTAGTATCCAGAGAAAACTCACTGGGAGAAGGCACAAACTCCACAAATAAAGGGCGAA
>NW_017841123.1:0-1248 GCF_001891065.2 Hippocampus comes
AAACACTTCAAACTGAGCTATAAATTGAGCATCATGCAATTTGACTACAACACAGGGAAACCTTTGAATCAGCTATTTGATGACGAGCAGGGGCGGACCAACGCAGTGGTTAATGGTGGCCGCAAACAGGGAAGGAAAGGCTTCTACAAAAGCTCACAATGTTGTCAATCGATGCAATAATATTTTCTTCTACACAGTTCAAAGTCAAATTGAATAATTGAGCCGCTTAATTTTGACCTGCATTCATTAAACGCATTTGGGCCATTGCCAATACGTAAGGTACACCTTGACAATCAGCTGCTTAAAACTTTACGCGCATTATCCAAGATTGTCAAAACTTGGTTCATGAAAACAAGGCTATCAGCAATTAGCTCTTGTATCTTCTGACGTAAGAGCGTTTGTTTGTTTCCAAGACAGTATTAATGGAGCAGGTGTGGTCTGAAGTGGAAGTACATTGCCGCAAACAGAGATCTTCATCATAAACATGGCATTTTAATGGAGAACGTGTTTTTAGTGGTGCTTCAACTAAACAGTTTCAACATTACACGTTGGAGAACACATGGACAAACTTAAAAACCAATCAAATTTCTGTGATTGAAACATCTGCGGAAATTGAATCCGTCTGGCTGCTGGGTCCGGGCAGGATGAAAATGGGGCCCCCACTCAGTGTGTGCTGACGCTCAGATGCGGCACCACGACGGACACGTCCCCGACAAGGCTGACTGCAGCGAGAATCTCCCAGGCTACACACCAACACCTGACAGTGGAGGAAGACTTGCTGCAACACACAGGATACACCTGCTGTCATCAGACATCTTCTACGTAAATGAGGCGTGTCCCTACTTTTTCGTTTGAGGGCCACATTCATAAAAATGCAAGGATGCAAGGCCTGCTTTAACATTTTTCAACTTTAATTTATTAAACATGCTAAAATCAGTTAAGCAAGCAGTGATATATTGTTTACAGGTCCTAGCTATTTAAGAAAATGGTTACATAACAGCTTTCTGTTCGAGGTGATAAATTGTTGAGGATTTATCAAGATTTTAGGGTGGACAACAGCCCTGTATCTCACTAGATTAGCTCCAGCACTAGAATGAACAGAAACTGAATCCCATCTCCAACATTCAGAACTGTAGGGAGATGACCGTTTTTAAAACAGTTACGTGAGAACGATTAACGCGACATGTTCATGAATTAAAGAGAAACTGTGTTATTATTTTAGTCGTAAATACAGTAGTTCATTTGTAT
>NW_017841124.1:0-1247 GCF_001891065.2 Hippocampus comes
GAAGCCTAATAATGATCTGATTTCATTGGACTTTAGTATAAAATAGTATAAAAATAATATTACACTCTCGCCAGACTCCTGGTTCCTTCATTTTCTCGCCATTCTTATTCCTCTCCCATTGCCTGGGTTGAGGCGCAATGGCCAATCCCGGTGCTCTGTTTCTTTTGCATGGAAGAGTAACGAGGAGCAGATGTGAGATTAAAATGCCTTGACTGGCTTTATGACATATGATGGCCGGTCTCGGGAGGTCCTTAAAAGACCTGCGCGCTGATGAAATATCTTGCGCACAAAGCCAAAGTCCAATGTGTGGGAATTAGATCATCTATTGACCACTCGAATGGGGATTTGGCCAGAAGTATATCATGCAATAAGTTACATTCGCCTCCATTTTGGCAGAAGTAATGCTGAGCCGTGACCATTTATCAAACGACTGTAATGCTCATAATTGGAGCAAGTGTTCACAAAGTAATACATAATCGACTACGTTTGTTATCTTTTCCATATCTCTTTCAAGCCCGTTCTGAAAACCACATGATGTCTAACTTTACAGCGTGTCCTCTTAAAATGATACATTGGAAATGCTGTTTTAAGTAAGCCCCGACAATGTCAGTAAAAATCCTTGGACTCAACCTTGCCAAAGATGTCAGCATTCCAAGGTCAAACTCAAAATCAAGACTCCTTCTGGTTTTTGTTTCAGCTGTTGTTAAACTGCCAGCAGTAATTCAAAATGCCGCAAAGTCTCCAAACGGCGTCCACACCTACACACTTCATCAACATCCTGATTCTTTAGCGCTCTCCTGGGCCTCCTGTCCGTGACTTTACCTTCCAATTGTGCTATATCACTTATACTATTACCTGCCCGTCATTAGTGGTGCCGTCTCTCGAACCCCAGTAATGTGTGTGACATACCTATTGCGATGTCCGGCCGACCGATTTTGCGACACTTGGATTTTGATGTGATCCCTATTTCTTATGTTTTGGGACGGTACGTCCAACTTGTCATTAGGATTGAATTCCATGCAAATGCACTAACTGCCCAGTTGCTGCTCACTGACTGAATAAGGTCATTCTTCTCACAAAACACTTTCTTTTTTTTGTTTTGGGTCATGACTTGATTTGATTGTGCATTGGCGTTTGGATATCTCTTCCACTGCTTGGCTCTGAGTGCAAGGCAATTAAATAGCTGTGGCCACCGAGGTATTTATGTGTGACTGAAATTGTTCGATTTTTATGTTTTATTTTTTTTT
>NW_017841125.1:0-1248 GCF_001891065.2 Hippocampus comes
GGAAGCCCAGACTTCCCTCTCCCCGGCCACTTCTTGCAGCTCGTCTGCTCCGACGTAGGTCGGCCGGGAGACGCGGTCTCCCCGGTGTGTCCCGGGTCGTCCTGCCGGGGAGGCATCCCGATCGGATGCCCGAGCCACTTCATCTGGCTCCTCTCCACGCCGAGCCCCTCCCAGATGACAGAGCGTCTCGCCGTATCCCGAAGGGAGGGCCCGGACACCCTGCGCAGGAAACTCCTTTCGGCCGCTCGTATCCGGGACGTCCCCCTTTGGCCGTTCCGTCCTCCGACCGCAGCCGATTAAATCGGATGTCGAGCCCGAGTTTTGTTCCTTCTGTTTTGCCGGGCGGGCCTTGCGTTGCGCTGAGCCGCCCGGTCGTTTGAAAGCAAGCCCTGTCACGTTGTCTGAATGAGGGAGGATGTGATGGATTTGCCTCACCGCGGCCGCACGCGCAAACTGGCAACGGATTTTGCCACGTCGGAAGCGTCCGCACTCGCTGACTTTCTCTTCATACTCTTCATCTTCCAATTCACGTTTCACCGATGCCCGTCCTTTGCTTCCTTCCACAGAGAAAAAACTGCAGATAAAGCCTCGCTTAGAGGAACCGCAAAGACGAGCGGCGCCGGGCGAGAAAAAGATGTCATCGGCATAGCGTTATTTCGACATGACGAATGAGGCGCATTCGGGCCCCCGGAGTCTCTCTTTGACATATTTGACTGACTTTTTCCAGCAGGCGGTTTGACCCCTTCGGCTTTTGGACATTTTCAAGATGCTTGCGGATTAAAAGGCGGCATTTTCCGAGGTCTTTTTGACGAGGGACAAACGTGCTCGGTCGTATGTTGTTCAAGGCTGCTGGAATTCGATGATGCCAATGTGGGAGCTTTTCCATCTGGAAGGTGGCCAACGGCACTGCGGCGTCTCGCTTCCTTTGCCGCCTTGAGATGAGAAACGCGAGCGGCAAGTGACTTTGTTGTCTTGTTGTCGTCGTCGTCACCGTCGAATGTCTGCATTGCAGGAAGTTGAATTCAAGATTTTCTGTTTGTACTGGAAGGGGAAAAAAACGTTGCTCATTCGCAATGTCTTGTATTGAGCTGTGTTCTCGTGTTTGTTATGCTTTTATCGTATTGATTTTAATTGTTTTGGCTTGCTGTATTTTGAGACGTGTTCAATTGATTTGACTGGTGTGAATTTTGTCATGTAAATAAACGTGCCTTGCTAATTTAACAATTGGGTGGACCGTTTTGCGCTTAA
>NW_017841126.1:0-1248 GCF_001891065.2 Hippocampus comes
TGTGTGTGTGTGTGTGTGTGTGGTAATTAGGCTGGAAGTAATATACTGATACACGCACTTCTTCATGCAACACAAATGCAGACGCCTCATGCTGACAGTTCTGCAGCCATAGTATGAGTATCAGAACACTCGCACACACATTCACACAAGCACGTATAGATACAACAAACAGTTGACTGATCTGCTACGTTTAACTTTACAGTGGCGACTTTAATGATGACTTAATATACGGACATCATTTGTGACTTAAACACTTACTAACAACATTGAAATTAATTGAAACGCTATTAAGATGTCTCATCCAACCCACTGTCCACGCCCCAAAAACAATACTATGAATTGTTTTTGATGTAGCTATTTAATAAAGGCAAATATAACTATTACATAAAAAACATAATGAATGTAAAAAACAAAAAAAGACTGTTTTACGAAGTTTAATTACTATACGTTGGACAAGCTGAAATTAACAACAACAACAGCTGTAGTCTTGTTTGCGTGCCATTAAGGGGCATGGTTTAGTGAGTGATGTCAGGAACTTGGCTGGTTAATCTGCATCAAGGTACTTCTGTGTTATGTATTTAAGTTGAGACTTCACAGACATCGAGACAGTATCAGTTTCCTTCCACTTGGATCCAAAAATGAGCCTTATTGTTCTTTTCTCCTCACCTCATGTCCTGGATCAGGGACACTTTAAGTGGGGGCATGGCAGATCCACCACCATCCGATTTCCGTCTTTCAGTGTCGTGAATGAAACCTGGGACATAAACGATCTCCAGGTTATGCTTTCAGTCTAATTACTTTTTATGCCAAGTCAATGTCTGAATTTGTTTTTCTACCTGGAGGTCCCAAACCAGCTGGGGTTGCACTTTTCTTTTCTTTGCTTTCCTGGTAATGTAGCAGGTGGGACCACAGTGCAGATTTACCCTGAAAATAGAAAACGCGGTTGGGAGGTGGGAGCATAATATTCAGGGTTAAACACCTGCAGGGGCTGAGTAGAGTGCTGAATAACCCAGTGAAAACTACTGTGTTGTTTTCCTTACCTGTTTAACTTGCAGCCCGTGGCTCCAGATCCTCTCCAACAAGTCACACAGACTGGCAATCAGAGTGTTCTCTTCCACACCAGTGATGCTGACTTCTACATGACCCAACTCCACTGCCTCTCGGCCCATCTTCTCAACAAGCATACGTTTGGTCTGCAGGGTGAAGGCAATGGTTAAGACCAATGGCAGTAGGTATTTATTTATTTAT
>NW_017841127.1:0-1248 GCF_001891065.2 Hippocampus comes
AAAAAAAAAAAACACACACACACACACAAACTATCGTAAAATCTTCAACACTTAATATTGACCTTGCGTGCATAGATGCAAGATCAAATAAAGTTAATTTGCACCACTGCTCTGAGGAATATAATGACAACAAAGCGGTTCCGCGGCAGTAAATTTGTTTTGTCATTGAGAACAATAACTGTGAAATGCCACCATGGTGGAATGTCTCCAGGCAGGCTTTAATCATGTTACAGAGGCACATGCTCAAAGGGACCACATGAATATGTGTGCAGCGTCTGTGTGCTCATGCAAGTGTGTCTGTAGAAGATCCCATTTAATGTCTTAATTAACGGCAGATTTATGCAAACGGAGGAGAGGATGTAACTCATGCAATCCAAGGGACATGCGGGGGATTTCAGGGCATTTCCTGGGAGGGGAGAAAAAAGAAGATTAAGTTATTGTGAATTTGCTGAGCTAACAGTTAATTTAATTCAAGAAAAAAAATAACACTTGGCGTGAAATGCCGAATGCAATAAGAGGTTGCCGTTTAAAAATTTGTATTCGCAATATGTTTGAACGGTTTTCTGTTGCCCAGTCAGCAGTTTTACCGAATGACTGAGCTCATACTCTCCCCGGAGGAGACATTTGCACTATGGGCTTGCTTAAAACTGTGGAACCATCTCATATCGCAGCACTATGGGTTGATAAACTTGGCTATTCGAAATAGTAGACAATATCTAGCGTTGTCCCCTTTTGCAGTCTCCAGGAAGACATATAGGAGTGTCTCTGTGGGATTTTATTCAAAATAATCCCAAAGATCAGAAACAATAAACGCAATAAAATATTAAAACAATGCGGAGTCTAATGTTTCAAGACTAATTTAAAGATGGACATAGAGGGGACTTGCCTAACATTTACGGAGAGGTCATTCCATAGAGATGGATCGGCAGTGGAAAAAGTTTGATCCCCTCCTAGCCTCCGCTTCATCATTGGTACCTCAAGGGCCCCAAAATTGAACCGTGCGGAACGCCTTACGGCAGCAGGACAGAGTGGGACTCAGCACAACCACGTCTCATCTAAAAAGTCCCACCTATCAAATAGGATCCAAACCATTTTAAAACACCACCATTATTGCCCACCTGGTAAAGGTCATCCTTATCAAACACTGCTGTCCGGTCCAACAAAACAAGACGTGCCTCGCACAGTGCTGTGGGACGCCTCCTGATGAGGCCCAGTCTTTTGCAGGCCAAGACACCCACAGACAGCCAT
>NW_017841128.1:0-1251 GCF_001891065.2 Hippocampus comes
AGGTCGGTCATACTGTCCAGCAGTGCCTGGATATCGGGGTAGTCCAAGAGAGTCTCTCTCAGCAAAGTGAGTGATGACCTCACTTCCTGTAAGAACTCTGACCCCGTTAAGGCCCCAGGATCAGTTGCTCTCTGCAGCGTCACCTCCACAAATTCTCTAACGGCATCTGCAAACAAGCCGCGTTTCTTCTTGCTCAGCTCTAGCACGCGGTGGGTCAGCCACTTCTTCTGACATACCAGGCTGCCGAGAGCCTGGCCCACTGCCGAGAGGCGATACATGACTTTGTCGGCCAGGCTCTGTACGGACGGGTTCTGCTTGGTGGGGCTCGGCGGCTGATCTTCCTGCTCTTCTTCAATGCTGCTGATGGACAGCGAGTCGAGCTCGGGTGATGGAGCCTGGAGCAAGGAGTGCGGCCTGTGCAGCCACAATCCATCCTCGATCCAGGAGACCCTGTGGGGGGTCTGAGGGCTCGGGTTGCCACTGCTCGGCAGCTCAGTGGAACGAGGTAAGCTGCCTGTGCTGGCTCTCTTGGAAAGGCTGGATGTGGAACTTTGGCTGGAACGCCTGAGGACAACTCCGCCTTGGACAGATGGTATTGAAGCGGGGGACTCTTCTGATTTGCCTCGGGTTAGTCCTGGAAGTGAAACAGAAACTACATTATTCACAAAAATTTTGGGATATTCGACTTTTGGGTGACAATTAAAAAATGCACACTTATCTTGTGCAAACGATTGATTGCATGTCCAACTGTTCAGAGTTTGAGTATTTATGCACAACTAGCTGTTGTCCAACCACCAGCTGAACAGCAGAGGATTTTTTTCCCCCTTGGACTATCACACAGAACCCAAAGAGCAACATTGCCGTAAATGGGTGCATCCAGCAGCTGGATAAGACAAGTTGCAAAATTGCCAGTTTGACTTTGCGAGGCAGTGCCATTGATCCAGACCAATGACACGGGGAAAAAAACAACAACAGATCTTATTCATCTACTCATCCAGTCATGCATTTCGGGTGACAAGTGAGCTGGAGTGAAGCCAAGCTGACTTGGTTGGGGACAACTTGGACTGGTTGGCAGTCAACTTTAGGGCAAGCAAATTCCCATTATTTCAATTCACACAAAAAGGACTCCTGGAGAAAATGATTGTGCTCCAAACAAGCTATGTGTAGCTTTTTAACATAAATCAGCTGTTTGGTTATCACGTAAAGCTGATCATCCAGTTGCATTGTCCACAAATCACATTTAAAAAAAAA
>NW_017841129.1:0-1249 GCF_001891065.2 Hippocampus comes
TATAAGGGAAGACATGGGGAGGAGGCAGGAGATGGAAAAGGATGACGTGCCGTGCCGTTCGGGTCGTACTTATCGTCGTCATACCTTGAACATCTGTCTCTCCAGCCATCCATTCAAGCATTGGTCTAGCTGCCCACCTACCGAGCGACCTACTTACCTCTGACTTTACCATCCATCCATCTCATTATCTACCGACCGACCTTGTACCTGCCTCTCTTGTATCTGTCAATCCTTTCGCATATAACCTACCCACTAAGACCGACCTAATTTATCGTTACAAAGTCCAATTCTCCGACAACCGACTCCCAAAAGCTCGCCTCGTCTTATCCAAACAAGTCTGACAGTACGAAAGACGAACATAGATTATGCAATGGCTTGGACCTTGAAACCCGAATAAACTCGCTAATGAAATGCTGACTTCCAAAAGGGAGGGAGTTGGCGTGTAGATGGTCTGCGTCTTGCGCTTCTTTTCTGCAACAAGGGTCTGGTTTCTTTTAAAGTGGCACAAAAAAAAGGTAACAGAATCTTCCTCTGAGTGAAGTCATGGGTTCTCCAGCGGGAGGGAATTGATTGGTGTTGAGGTGAAACACCGCATCCCTTCAGAGGCCCTCGTATCGACTAGCACTCCATTCCTAGAGACGAAGGGTGGCGTCTCTAATCCTCATGCAAATATTCCTCCTAAAGTGTAAGGAGCAACTGTCCTATTGGAATTCAAGTCCACTATATATGCAGCACTCCCATAAACAGCTCTGAGTGGATGCACATATTCAGGTGAGAGCGGATCAATGTTGAAGTCATTAGGCAACTTATCTACTCATTAGACACATACTCAACAGCATTCATCTCTTGCTACAGGCTACGATTTGGACAAGCTCGTGCTAATTTATGGCCAATTATTATAAATGTCTTCCGGGCAGGACTTCAACATGACACGCTGTGTGGTTTGAGGATGGGAAAGAGCAACATTTTTTCCCATCAGAAAAATGATCCTCCTTGGATCAGGTGGGTTAGCAATTTCCCCGCCCCCATTTTCAGGGATCCCTGAACGGCAAAATGGTTTTACAGATTTTGTCCGGTTGCGACTAAATTGGAACCATTTATACTCGATGGACAGGCAAGGATTGCAAAACTTGAATTTTGGTTATTATCATATTTTGCGCACTATAAGGCACGCACGCCTAAAAGCATTACATGTTCTCAAAACCAACAGTGCGCCTTATAATCCGATGCACCTTATGTATGGATCAAT
>NW_017841130.1:0-1250 GCF_001891065.2 Hippocampus comes
TGGCCATTTTGGCATTCTTCACCTTTATTTAATTTATAGACCCAAGCAGTCACATGAGCGCACAGACTCCGCAACATCAAACATCATCAAAGCAAAGATTTCACAGCGACTGATTGATGTGAAAAATGGCAGAAATCTCAGTGACCTTACAGATGAGCTCCAGCTCACCCACTGCCCAAGTGACCGATACTTGTCATGGGAGACTCATACATCCTCTGCCTCTTTCGATAACACCCACAGAAAAAATTTTAAGTAGGTCTTTAGCAACTGCTCACTACCAGGAGTGGGGTTCGAACCCACGTGGACTGCCGTCCATAGGATCTTAAGTCCCACGACTTAACCGCTCGGCCATCCTGGTAGTGACCACAACATGATTCATAAAAATAAAATATTTGATTGGCTGTGCTGTGTTGGGTGGGGCGGGGGGAGGTTAAAGAATCTGAATTTAACACCTGTAAGCCTCTTTTTTCCCCCTCTCATAATATGGAGCTATTTGTTGACTCCTAATTTTCTTTTTTGGACTTTATGCCTCGCGTACACCTGCTTTGCTCTGAATAATCTGATGTCACCACCCACTTGCTTCGCTCGCAGTCACAAACAAAAACACCTACTGAATTATGTCGCGTGTGGTGGGTCATACGCCCAAAAATGACTGCCATAATTCCCATACACTGGTGGATGTCTGTCTTGATTAGCATTCCCAAGCGTCTCCTGAAAATAAATCTCAGGTTGTGCTATTTTGCAGTCGTCTTCAGCAGTGCACAAACAAGAAGACGAAAGCAGCCCTCTCAACCCCTTGTACTTGAACCCTAATGAAAAGTGATTGGATGTGCAGCAGGGACATGGGGAACAATCCACTTTTCCATCTCCCTGCAGCTTTGATGACCCACAGTAGAATTTTTAATAAAGGCAGAAATGCGGAGGGGGGGTAATGCCACTTTATATACCCAATCCCGGGTGTGTACGTGCGTAACTAGAGAAGCTCTATTTCAACTCCAATGATATGATTTTGAAATCAACAAACAACAAACTAAAATGGAACTCATGAGTAGACCTTTGCTAAGGATGGACAAAGACGCTTAGCATTTTTTGTGTTGAAAAATAAATAAACAAACACATACATAAATAAATGAATACAGAAATAATAATAATAATAATAATATATATATATAGGTCGCCACGGTTTTCGACCGGTTAGCAAGTCTGCCTTACATACATCCATTTTCCGATCCGCTTTATCCACACAAGGG
>NW_017841131.1:0-1251 GCF_001891065.2 Hippocampus comes
GAGCTCAGCCTGGAAGACTCGTGTGCTCATCACATTGTGCAGGTCAGTTTATAACATGAAATGACTCCCAAACAACAATTGAATCCATTTGACTTTGCCCATCAGGAAAACGGAATCTATATCCTCGCCAAATTGATTTTACCACAAAACTCCGGACCCAAGGTGTCATCTTTGCAGGTATGACGTTTTGTAGATGCGATATATAAGTTAAGATGATACACGTTGTGTGGTAACATGAGCCCAATGCGTTGGCAGTGTTACGCATTCCGGGCACTGCGCTTTCTCTTCAGCGTGGAGAGGAACAGACATCGCTTCAAGAGGTATTCATGACATCATGCCAGCCAACATGAGGGGTGTGTTAAGTCACTTGTTTTATTCTCCTTCCAGGCTCTTTCCCACGGACCTTTATGAATCATTTATTGACGTGGGCCATTACATGCGGGACCTGGAGGCCTATGAGGGTCTTCAAATCAAAGTGTCACAGTATTCTGTGAGAAATTAACACAAACCCGTCCAATTATTAAAGAGTTCTCTTGTCTTATTGAATGATATTTTTGGGGGCTGTCTTACAGGAGGAAGAGTTGGAGAGCCTGCGAGAGAGCATCATGGCTGTGGACCACAACCGGCCTGTGCTCCGGCTGATCAATGGCTACGCTGTACTGGACCACCTTGGCACTGGTGCCTTTGGGAGCGTATTGAAGGTGCAAGCTGGTCAGCATGCGGTGTCAGTCCAGAGTTGTCTTTCGAGCTGGCAGTAAATGAGTACAGATTCTCGATTGGGTTGTGGTCAGGAAATAATTTCTCCCTATAAACCCCGTAACACAGGATGCCGCATACAAGCACTTGTGACACCACAACTGTACAATTGCTTTACGGTCACTTAAAACAGAACAATCAAAATAATTGGGGGTAATTAGCCGCATGTTGCCTTCTTAAATCTCAAGACATTATCTGAGTTCTGCGACACTGTTGAGGGTTCCAGGTCCAGAAGCCGAGCGCTGGGAATATGGTGGCCCTGAAAGAGGTCAACCTCCGCAACCCGGCGTTCGGCAAAGACAAGAAGTCGCGAGACGGTAACGTGGAGAAGATCATCGCGGAGTTGACCATCATCAAAGAACAGGCCAGAGCTTTTTTTTTTGGTTGTTGTTGTTTTATTCAAACCAAATAAGGACTTCGTTCCTCCTCTTCATGCGTCTGTGTAAAATTATCCCCCACCAAGGAAATTTAGAATAGATAAAAATGTGTGATTAA
>NW_017841132.1:0-1251 GCF_001891065.2 Hippocampus comes
ATTTTTTGACAAAAACATTTGAGATATGGGTGTATGTTGACATACTTCACAAAAATAAGCAGTTTGGCAGTGAACAATTCTTCTTTACTGACACCCCCTAAGTTGACATTCAAACTTAACATAAAATAAAAAGGATTACACGTTGCGTATTTAAAACAACCACATGGCTTTGCCATATCTAAGTGTGTTTAGAATAATGCTAACAAACAATAGAGAATGCCATAGACAGGCTAACAAATAGCACCAGTGTCACCGTGTTATAACCACTTAGCAGCACATATTTGAACACAAATGGTGGAGCAACACAGAAACAGACACTATAACAATATTTGCAGACACATATTCTTTATCTTTTGGAAAAATGACTATTGGTCAGTCAGTTGTGATAACTCTTCTTCGTGCGTGTCACTGTGTCTGTATTACACTGCCCCCAGGTGGCCAAGGCATATACACAAGAAGGAGCAGGACCATGTTCATTGAAGTGAAGCAAAACAATATCGCAAAAACGGCTTAATTTTTTCCACGTTATTTATGTCGTTGTTACTGTATGTTTTTATGAAGTACAATATTTTAGAGTGCTACAGTAGTGCAGAGACACACAAAAAAAATTTTATTTCAGAGGCTTTGTACAAGCGTAGTGGTCACAGAACGGGTTAGACACCTTTCTCAAGACACCGCTTGAATATTTTGGAGTCACATTATTTGTCATTGATCTTGCGACTAAATAAAACACTTTTTTAACGCGCGCACAACCGTTTTTTTTCCAAGTGAATATGTCCTGGGGAAAATGAGATCGAAGCACACTATGAGAAGGTCCACAAAAGCAAAGCCACGGTAAAGAAGATGGCATTCTCCAGTACATTCAGATCAGGAAAACGTCACTTTTTACTTAGCCTTGTTCCTGCTTGATTATGAGTGTGATGGACATGACGTTTTTATGCGATCTAATGTTGACCGAGCGTGCCATCAAATTCATTTCAAAGATTTGCCGTGAAAAAGGCTCAATGGACTTATTAGTACATTTACATTTTTTGCATGTGTTCATCACCATGATTGCTTTGCGTTTCTGCAACAATTTCAAATCTGTGACAGAAACTGCATATTATTCAACAGCCCATTTGTTTTGTGAAGAGCAACAGTTTCCTTAAAATAATGGACCAAGGCGTCGCGGGGCGTCATCCACAATTCAAATAAATACCCAAATGGAAAAGGCACCTCCTTCTTCACTCAATCAAGTAAATAAATTAGGCG
>NW_017841133.1:0-1251 GCF_001891065.2 Hippocampus comes
GTGTACTCATTTTGGTGAGCGACTGAAGCTAACCCGCTGGTGACTGATTTCTTCTCGTTTCTCGATACTGACCTCCTTCTTTCCTTAGGGCTTTTGTGCTTCACCAGGCTCTTCTGGGAGGTAAAAAAATAATAATAAATCCTAGCTGCATGGATCAAACCTTACCGCCATTTCACACCAGCATTGTTTTCATCTCCTTATGTCAATATTACTTATCGACTGCTCACAATTATCTGTATGCAGAGTCCATCGATCGAATGAATGCCCTCAACGCGGGTGTCATTGCATAAAACACAACTCAGTTTCTGGTTCATGTTTTAATTGACTTACTCTCAACTTTGCCACATTGTTGCGATTGAGAATTGTTTTGGTTTATAATTCATATACGCTGAAATAAATAATGCTTTGGATTGACTTAATTCAAACACCTATACCGGTCACACGATTAAAAATGTGGTCATTCCATACAATTTTCCCATGTTTTCCTCAGAAATAATGAACACATTTTAATCATGCACCCAAAAATCAAGTCCTTTTTTTTTCAGCGTACAACTCGACCATCAAACAGTTTGAGCCGCTTTTTTGTTTTAAATCTTTCAACCTCGGTTGTATTTTCCAAAAATTATATTGAATTAATAATTAATCATCAAAATCGAATTTACCAATGCCAAGTGAATTTGGAATTTATGACCAGAAAGCGGAACTGTCAAAATTCACACCATGGGAATCACATGAAGAAGACACGGGCTAAAGCTTGGTTTTAAAATGTATAAAGACGATACAGAAAACATCGGAACCAAATCAAATTTGCATGCATGCCGTTTATGAAACGTCGAGCGACAGCCGTAGCGTCGGTTGCGTTAAGGCCACAGAAACGCACTAACTTTATCATTTTGGAGCATTTTTGTTGTGGTTGTTGTGAAACCTGAGAGGCTGTCACAATAATAAAGGGGTGTCGGCCTGTGTTTTTTTAAATTTTTTTATGTCACAGGGTCAGGGCGCCATCACAGAAAAGCTGCGAAGCTTGAGCATGCATGACCTCACACAGATCAATCAGCAAGACGCGCGAGGAGAAAACCAGCTGTATCGCTACAGCTCCCATGGTGCCAATCCGTCCGTCAGACGAACTCAGAGTGTTGATGTACCTGATGGAGCAGGTATACAAGCGCCCACACACAATTATTTCAGTTTCACACAGTGTGTCATGACTTGACTACAAAAATTGTCATGTCCTGCACCATTTTGTCTTGT
>NW_017841134.1:0-1252 GCF_001891065.2 Hippocampus comes
CCGCCCCCGCCCTCCTCACCCCTCCACCTCTTACCCCGCCACACCCGTGCCCCCACATTTTCAATCAGGCCTTCTGATTGATGCACTGAGTGTGACCGTTCTGCTCCCATTCAGCAGACTTTCTCCTCATTTAGCCAGAATTATTCAATTATGATTGGTGGGGTGGCGAGTTAAGGTGGCGCGGCTTGGCCGATCGGACAAAGTGAAAGGGCGAGAGACATACGCAGAGATATATCGAGTGTGTATGTGTGCGCGTGAGTGAGAGAGGAAGGCAGTGGAGGTGGGGGAGAATAGAAGAATTATAGAGCTTTAATACCGGAGACTTCATTAGAGACCGAGGCGAGGGAATGAGACGGCTTAACGGCTACGATTATCAGCTCCCCGCCTCCGTACGGAAGCATCCTAAGCAGAAAAAGGAGAATGCGAGGGGACGAATATCCAGCCTGGGAGGCCCACGCGTCCCCAGTCTGCGCCGGTGACCTTTCCGGGAGATCCGACCTGATCTCTCTGCGGCGCGCTCGCCCCTTCCAAGCTTACATTAGCATATGCTAACGCTTCCTCTGCACACGGTGTTATTAGCCTGACAGGTTATTTGTTATTTGGTGCCTTCCTCATTAAGTTGTCTTACACATCTTGAGTGACACTTCACAGTCACAACAGAGATCAAATGAGGGGATCGGAACCCCAAATGTTGCTTGTTCATGCAAAATCGATTCGAGCCTCTCACTTCTAAGTGTCTTGACGTCATAGACTGTTCATGTTAAATGTTAAGGCTCCCACGCGACCGCTTCCTCCTCCACATTATTCCCTGGCCTTTGACTTGTCACCTCCGTGCACGCCACACAGGAGGCTTGAGGGTCCAGCGAGGGTGACAACACACCAGGGCATCTTCAGTCCAGCGAGTTAATAACGCATGCTGCGTCCATGGCCTCGCCATCGACTCCACAGCGCCACAGATCATTAACGGTGGCGGGTAAAGCCTATGCGCCAACGCCACTAATGATGTCCCAGTCTGTCCATAAATTTGTCGCCGTGTGCCACTTGGAGCCATTTGACATGGCGGCAGGGCGTGCGATGGATGAAAGCGCTCGGTGGGCAGGCGGCGAGGGGTGAGGACACTGGCGAGTCGGGCAGAGGGAGCACAAATTAGTCCTGACTAATAGACCTCCTGTTTGCATCCTCATGGTGCCTCCCGACTGTGGCCAAAGAGGAGAAATTGTGTTCATTAGAATTAAAGACATATTCTAGAAAA
>NW_017841135.1:0-1253 GCF_001891065.2 Hippocampus comes
ACTGCTCTAAAGCTAAGTGGTACAAACTACAGGGAAAATGTAAATAAGACCACATCCCAGTGTTTTATTCATATATTTATGAACTAATGATATTTCATATTTGAGTTACATGCTCAACAAGACCCTGAGCCAAAATGATGATAAATGTAATTTCAGCGCGTTGTGCAATATATGCAAGAAAACAAAGTAGGGTCTTATACTGTGTATTACATAATAAAACTTTGGAACACGTTACATCCAAAAATTGTAAAATGTTAAACGCAAGGAACAAGTGCATCAAACTGCAGGACTATATAGCCATATGTTTACAATAAATGAAGTATTTGAAGGGATGTCTTGTCACACTCAATAATGAAAATATACGCACATATTTACATTTCAAACAGCACAAATCATGAACAAAGTTAACGTTAACAGAGATATTCTTAAATTGTTTAGCAACAGAGATGAAACCCGTCATTGAGATTTCATCGTCTACTGTGGATTGTTTGATTAATTTTTTGTTTTCAAAATCAAATTTCTAATCAATTAGAGTGCTCTGAAATTTAAGAAGCGACAAACGAAGATCAACGTTTCAATTCAAGATTGACTCTCCTGTATTGACCAATCAGAGGCTCAAGTCCGTGTCCCGAGCACGACCTTTCACAAGCCGAGCATTGACGGAAATGAACGAAGGGCGACTCGTAGGACGCCCGTCGAGCATGGACGGAAATGAACGAAGGGTGACTCGGAGGAGGCTCGTCGTTAAACATGGCGGCCAAGGCGCTACGTCAGCGAAGCAGAAGAGGCAGCAGACAAGATGCGAACAATGTTAACGTCTCCACAGAGGCTCGGATGTCGAAAGAGGAGAAAGGGGGTGAAGACAGTAAGGACACAGAGACTAGGCAAGAGTGAGTATGAGGCGGGGACGAGCGACAGAAGACACGCCGCTGTTGTCATGTCCATCCCTGGGTTGACTGACAGCTCGGGCAGGGGAGCTAACAAGCTAGCCCGCTCGATACTTTGATTCCAATTTCATGACAACAGCAATTGATCCGTGCATATTTTATAACCATTTATATTCTCTGTTTTCGCTTTCAAAACAATTGCATCATTGTTGACGCCAGTTGGTTAATTTCATTCTTGCTCGGCTACATTCGCAGTCATGATGTTGGTGCAAGGCATGCACAAGTAGGCAACCTGCAGAAAATATCATCCTAGTTCAAACGATGTCAGGTGCAATCGGCTCCATCTGTGACGATGTCCTGATAAAC
>NW_017841136.1:0-1253 GCF_001891065.2 Hippocampus comes
ATTGTGATCATATGAAGACGCTTCCGATGCAAGAGTCACGGACTCAACGGCATGTTGATTTTGTGTGCCATTGATATTTTACGGAAGTGCAAAATCATTGTGAGGTGTTTTCCTGCGTCTTCGACTGCTGTACGAAATGTAGACAGTGTGGAAGCAAAGTGTCGTCCTGCCTGTAAACTCGGGCGCGGGCAGGCAGAGCGGACCAGAAGGTTACTGAGCTTGTCAACGTCCGCAGTCGTGCGCTGCATTCAAACTCAATTGCTTTGGTTAGAATCGGGGCAACGGGAATCCGGAAGCGGTACGCGCTTCTGGATGCAAAACCTAGAAACAGATGAACAAATAAAAAGGGATCTGTGATTATTCCACTGTTGGTGTCTGAATTTGAAGAAGACGGATGTTTTTTTTTGTTTTTGGGTGGAGTACAAAGCGTTGGGCGAGTCCTGAACTCACCTGGAAGCAATGAAAATGGTCCCCGCAAACAGCAAACACGGACAATAGATATCAGAATTCCCCCCCCGCCCCCATGTTGTATTAAAGGTCGTTCACTCGAGTCTCATTGGACGCAATCCTTCATTTCATTCTGCTTGAATATGGAACATGATCATTGTACCCTGTCACAATTCTCAACCTAGTGCAAGTTTCGCACCGAGAGTAGAATTGTTGCTGGCTGCAAAAGAAAATGGGACATTGCTGGATGGACGTCAACGTGTTCTTCAGTATAAATAAAACATGTCAAATCAGTCTCAAACTGGATTCGGTTCTCCGCATCAAGTCCGATTCGGTTTTTTCCAGTCTTGATCAAATTCATCAAAATTGGCGCAGATTAGACTTGACAAAAGTGCAAAGTTGGTTGATAAAAAAATCCGAGTCGGTCTGAAACCAGGTTCAAAGTAACGTTGCTGGGGGTGGGGGTGGGGGTGGGGGGGTGTCGTCTGGGTCAAGATGGCAGGAGAGGAGCTCTGCCGCGGAGCGCCGCAGAAAGCCGCTTGGCCGCTGCTCACATGTGCAGGAAAAGCAAACTGGACCAGCTTGCCTTTAGGGCCTGTGAAACCTGCAGAAGAAATGTGATCGTTCAACTACATTTCCATGAGTAATGCGTACAAAACAATTCTTCAATCAACGCTGTTCAAAGCCTGGTTAGATTACGGCACAATCAAAGTGAAACGGGTGGTGAACGTTACTGGTTAGCATCAATATGTCCCACGATTCCTCATTTGTTTACTTCCGTTTTTTGCAGAACAAAAAAAAAAAAA
>NW_017841137.1:0-1253 GCF_001891065.2 Hippocampus comes
GCTGCAAGTACCTTTCCAAATGTAACCGATTTAATGCATGAAACAGTCGTATTTTTCATGCTTTTACAATGGTACGATGCCCACTCTCATGTCATCAAATTATTACAAAAACCTACGACAAGGGACAAAGTTCGGCCCGGGAAAATCCGTCGAACAATATTTATTTAACTTTTTATACGTTTTTAAGCACTGGTAGTGTAATGAGCGGCACGTGATATTTGAGTTTGTATGAACATGATGGTAAAAGTGGCATTACGTAGTTTTATCCTCGACTTTATCGCACTACATTTCCCAACGACGACGTCGCGTCGTGATGACGTCACGAATCGTCAGGAAGCTTGCAAAACAATTGCGTCAGAAGTTCGCGCAAGATCTTTCTGGGTTAGCGTCTTGTCGAGCTGAGCAGCTACGCACATTACCGGAGGTAACTAACTATGTCACGAATAAGTAACTTAAATGAGCACTCAGTTGATGTATTCAGACCATGTCTTGATGGTTACGATGAATGTGAATATGGTATCGGTGGTGTTCGGATCAACGTACGGTCTGTTACGCAAATGAACGTCGGCTAAGTTCTGTTAGCCGAAGCTTCAACTGTAGTTTTGTTCATGATGTGACAAAATGATGGTGCGGGGTGTTGTCGTTCAAGGCTGAGACACAAACGAGACCATGCTTGTGGCAAGGCTGACATGCCTGAGGAGCAGCATCCCCTCGCTCGCCGCCGGGCTCCGTCCCGCGCTGGCCAACGGCTCCGCCGCCCTGAGGTCATCCACCCTCAACCTGAAGCCATGCCAGACCGTCTTCACTCCGCAGAAGGTACTCATGAGGATGGCTTGTAATCCCTGGGTTTATACGGAAAAAGAATGTTAGCGTAGCGACTGATAGCGTGGAAGCATTTTATCATCCAAGGCACCGTGATGCAAGGCAGGATATACTCCCGTTCTCTACCCTATGACAATAGCGTGACAAGAAAGCATTCTAATACTACAGGTTCGCCTTGGAAAATCTTCTAAGTCACCCATTCCACTTTCAAACAGTTAAAAATGTGTTTTCTGCACCATCTTAATTCATTTCTCTGTAGAAACCGTTTTTGTTTTTGTTAGGGTTTGTCCTCAAAGGCCAGATTTGGTTTCCGCCGGGCGAGGACGACCAGAGATCAACTCAAGGAGGCGGCTTTCGAGCCATCCACAGGCACGGCATTAAAAAGTAAGTGTACCTATTGACACACACCAAAAAAATTAATAAAAAAAAAA
>NW_017841138.1:0-1254 GCF_001891065.2 Hippocampus comes
AAAAAAAAAGCATCAAACATCTGCAGCTCATACCGAACGCTGGAGCTCAGGTTTTGACTTTAACAAGATCAGAACATATTACTCCAGTCCGAAAGGTTTCAAATGGGCTCCCAGTTAGCTGTAGAGGAGATTTGAAAATGTTGCCACTGGTCTATAAATCGCTTTATGGTTCAGGTCCTGATTACATGAAACAAATGCTGATTAAATACAAACCAGTTCGGGCTCTGAGATCTGCGGACTTGCTTCAATTAGTGGAATCCAGACTTTGAAGCAAACATGGTGACGCGGCATTTAGTTGTTATGCCGCATGCAAATGGAATAAGCTGACAACAGAACTAAAGTCCGCGCCGACTATCACGAAACAGGTCGCTAAAGTGTACCGGGATATAAAGATGTCTGAGACGCGTTCTGCACTGTGCTGCCATCAATTTTGTTTTTCCTGCTGCGCGTGCTGTGATGTTCGTCCTCGCGTTCATTATCCTGGTGAGCGCAAGAGCCGACGAGTCGGAGCCCGAAATGCCGGCGCCGACCAGCAGCCACTCGCCGCATTCATCCCTCTCGTGTAATATTGGCTACCCGCGATTCCGTTTCGCCACCTCCTAATTGCTTTTCACATTCTTTTGAATTCATCCTTCCATTCTCTTGATCAGAGATGTTTTTGTGCTGCGCACTGTTCTCCTCACTCCCCCGTCACCTGCCCCCCTTTGCCGGCTCCCAGCTGTGTTGTTTGGGACGCCTCCAACATCCAGCCATCTGTAAACGCCTCACCCGCTGGCACTCGTGTGCGTGTGCGTGCGGCTGCGAGCCCACCTTTCATTTACTTCCTTTTTTTTGGGAGTATGGGGGGGGGCGCGGGGGCGAGGTTTACGCCTCATGCTTATCTTCTTTCTCAGCTTTATTCAATTACTATTCCATTATGTCTCCTCGACGCGCCACAGTGAATCATCTGCTTCTTCCAGTGCGGGCGCAGCAGCATCTTCGCATGTTTTACAGCTGGGACTTGCCGGCCAAACGTTTGTTTGTTGTCACCTGATCTTTTTGATTTTTCAGTGGATCTGGAGCGAATGAAAACAACAAAATGAGATCATGCTAAAATGCCAGAGGCTTCCGGTCGTCGTGAATCTCAGAGATTGCGCTTCAGAAATGACCTCTGATGAGCTCCATTGCTTTAAAAATCCATGTGAACTTCCTGGATGGGGTTCGAAAACTGTTGGACCGATCGGCATCCAAGCAATAGCATCTTAAGGGCAGCCT
>NW_017841139.1:0-1254 GCF_001891065.2 Hippocampus comes
AATGCATATATTCTAAAATTGAGAAAGACACGTAAGCAATTTCGTGCGTCAACAAAAGCTGATAGGTTCATACTAGAATGGCACTATGAGACAGCTGTTTCAGCTGAACCTGTGCATGTCATATAATAATTTATACTTTCATTGTAAAGTGTTTCATTTCAGGTGATTTGCTGCGAAGCCGATTGAGAGGTGAAACACGGTGCGTCGGACTGCTTTACATCGTTGACTTGTCACTCATTCTACGTTCAGAAATCAAGAAAATTGCTCGACTTAGACAGCAGTCAAGGTGAAGTACTTTCTTTTTTTTGTTTGTTTTTAACTGTGACAAGGTCATTGTTATAACACGCCGTGTACTCCGGCTTAGAATGCAGCTAATGAAGCTAGCAGGCCGTAAAGCCGGCGATTTTCCTGTTTGCGCTCACCCTCGTCGTCGACGTCATCTTCGAAGTCCTCCGGGTCGCTAAAGGAGGGCTCCTCCTCCTCGTACTCGGGGTCGTCCGCCATGTCCACCGTTTCTTGCATTTAACACGTTTGACGGGACGGGCTTTCTCGTGACCGCAAACTGACTGGAAAGAAAGACGGGAAGCTGACAGTCTTCTACCGGCGCGCCACCATGTGCGGTCTCGAGGAAAATGGACGACCTGACGGCAATGTGGCACAGGAAGCAGTTTGCAAACCCGGAAATGTAGCTGAAATGTGACAAAGTTGTATATCAAATGGATGAGCGGTTTTCCATTGTGACCGTCATCGCTGAGCATCCATTTTGTTGTTCATTCCTGAAATCGGTTGCGAGGAGGAAAAAGGAAGACGTTTACCGGTTGCAATCAAGCGATTTCCCGCGAGATTATGGGAAAGTCAGCACATTTCCTTTTATTATCAGTGCGTTGTGAATTATTAATAGTTTATTTTACGACGTGAGTCCGCTCTCTGTCGTATAACACTCGCACACAAGCATGGATAGGGAGAGTGCGACGCTGCTGGCCACCGTGTGCGCACTCTTGGCGGATTCCGCCAAACCTCTGCCCGATGACACCAGCCTGGAGAAACTACTGGACCGGCTCACCGAATTCTCCGAGGCAGGTTGGTGATTCCTTTTGCCTCGAAACGCGAGATCAAATGACCGCCCACTGCCCTTGGCCAAGGCGTTTGGTGCACTCCTCAGAGGTTACAAATACAATAAACGCATACAAATGTTTCAATAAGCCAACCATGGTTTATATTAAAGGGGACGTATTCTGCAAAAATTACTTTTTC
>NW_017841140.1:0-1255 GCF_001891065.2 Hippocampus comes
AAGTTTACCGAGCAGCTCTTTGCGCGTGCGGCTGGCTATCTCTTTGATTTCCATGCGCGATAGCGACAGCGAGTGCGTAGCCGAGACCAGAGGGGCGGCGCACGGCACCGCGGCGGGGGCGGCGGTCGCCGCCGTCAATACCTTGTTGACCAGCGGCGACTTGAGGGGTCTCTCGATGCTGCGGCCCACCAGGTTGCACAAAGGGATCTTGAAGATGTGCTTGCACGCCGACTCGCCTGGGAAAGAGGCCACAGATGAGCTTGACCGCTTTAGCACGTAGCCACACAAAGAGACTCTGGTGTTCTAATGTTTGTGCTTATTAAATCGCAAAATTGTAACACTAACGACTGACAAGAATTCGGGCAAAAGGAATAATTTCAAAATAGGGTGTTAAGTTATGGTTAGGGTTTCACATTGGGACTTCAAATCGGGAGGATGGTTTCAAATTAGCGGTAGGATTTCAAAGAAGGTTTTCAAGTTAGGGATGGATAGCGGACTTTTAGTCATAAAAAAGTGAACGTTTGCAGACGTTCTTGTACCAGTTGCAGAGTTCTGTATCTTTCCACAATTGAATTCTTTGGAGTGGAGCCTAAACACTCCTTGGGCAGTTGTTAACTTGGCCACTAGAGGGCACTGTTGCCGCTCTTGAGCGCCATCCAATGAAATGCGCCATGGCAGGTTATGCAGGTCAGTTGAGCGATCGGCGTCATTTGGCAACATTTCACGATATACGCGAGTCAGGTCGTCAAATCAAGTGGGGTTTTATTTTAGTTTTTTTTTAAGCGCGTTTTAGCGCTAATTGCTGCAGTGACATCACTTGACTCCACCGGCACCTCCCCCAAGGAGCGCCACAACCCCTCCCAATTCAACATCCAATTCCTCCTCCCTCTTTGTGGTGCTGTTATTTGGACCTAGGCGGACAAAAGTCTCCATGGAGACAGGGCAATCTGCAGATCACGTCCTTCACCCCCTTCCTCCCTCCTTTATGGCGGCCTCATCAGCTTTCAGGCACCAATTACTCCACACTTTGGAGAACCTTTTCACTCCTCATCCTTAAGTGAAACGTTTCAGGAAATATTTTTGTTGTTGTTGTTTTAACACGACAATACAAATTTGGGGTTTCAATCCTTAAATTGGGGTTTATGCTTACATTAGGGTTTCAGTTGATGGTTTAAGGTACAGGTGTCATACTCAAGGCCCGGGAGCCAGATCTGGCCCATCATGTCATTTTATGTGGCCCGCGAAAGCAAATCAT
>NW_017841141.1:0-1256 GCF_001891065.2 Hippocampus comes
GTTGCATGAATGGCAGCTGGTGAATACACAGGTTAACGGTCCTTTGCGCCATCTTGTGGTAGAGCATTTGATTCACCTGTCTGTCACAATATGTCGCTGGCTTGGATCAATGAACAAAGGTACGCTTTTTGTCGGCAATGATAATTATCAGACCGCTTTTACCTGACGATTTCTCACAACACACTAATGTGTCTGGGAATCGCCGGACTATCATGTTTATTTATATGTAGATATATATTTTTAGTGAAGAAATTATTGTATTTCTATAATGTGTCACTGTTATTGTAGTAAACATGAAGGAGGTCGGTTGTGAAAAAAAAATACGGTACATCTATTTTTATTCATCTTTTATTGACTGAAAGAACTTTATGGGCTCGTTCTCGGTAGGTACAGAGATTGGAATTTTAAAGGAAAGACCACTGAAGTCATATTTGGTGGCGAAATAGTATCTTGTTATTTCTTGACTGTTTCTGTTTCAAAAACAGAAAATTTAACGTATGCTAATGTGCACTACTACACTTATACTGAGGCATGCTAAAACTGTTCCCAGATTCTTGCCGTGGTGGTGTTCTACTTTTATTCAGGCTGCTTTCGACTATAGCTATTGAGAAGACGTTACAAATATTTATCAGAAATAATGAATGTATCTAATTCCATAAAATGTAACAAGGTACGATATTTGCAAGGTACCATATTTGTGTTGTGAATTTATTTGTTTTATGGATTCACTTTGACTCCGTATGGGAAGGTGCCATTTTTTTATGCACTTAAATTTCTTGTTTGACAATTGATAGTTTTTAAATATTATTCTACTATGCAGAAATAAACGCTTTATGAATTTCCTTCGGTGTGTATTGGTGATTTCATGAATTACTTCTTGTGGGTTTTGGGGATTGATCTTAGTATGTATGTTGAAATTGCAAGAAAAAAATGTTCACAGGAGGATGAAGGGTTTATGGTGTCACTCCAGTTTAGCATTTGGTCAATTAAACATCCTGTGAGGAAAAGGAATTCCAATCAGTTTTCTTTGTACCAGTTAACGTTGAGCTAATTGTACTGCAGGGCTTAAGCAAGCAGACAATGTTTGTCACAACAATTATGTGTTCATGACATCTGTGACAGTGCAGAGGAAGCACAAGGTATGTGGATGCAAACACGAACATAATTATTGTCTTTATGTTGTGCAAACCTTCAAGAACAATCAATGACAGTATTTGCACGCACAGCAGCAAGAAATTAAATACAATGCATGACAA
>NW_017841142.1:0-1255 GCF_001891065.2 Hippocampus comes
GAATAAAAGTAAAAAAAGTAAAAAATAAAATTAAAGTTGCAAGAAATGCACGTTGATAAGAGCCTTCCAGGTGATCAAGCGGAGTAACTGACACCGTGTGGGGGAAGATGGACATCCACGAGAGAAAGGCCTCATCGGTCTGATTTTAAATGTGCGCGGGTGGGTGAGCAATTGCTCAAAGCACGACTGGCTCTGCCGGGTCGGAGCATTCACAATGAGCTTGTGAAACGGTCTTCAAGATGACACCGATGATGACTCGCAGGAGAGATAATAGGGGGAGGACACTGGAGAGGAAAGGATGGTGATGGACCCAAAGGAGTCAATATACACAGCAATTCACCCAATGCCCAACTGATTCAATTATGGGCTCCCATTACAGGGAGAATCTAGGCCTGGGGTAAGCAACGGTAAATTTCACATCAAGCAAGACCTCACGCTGCCAGGGGAAGGCGATGAAGGTGTCCTCGGGTTGGCAGACAATATGATGGGATATAAGCGGGGAAGCCAAGTTAAATTTCAAGGGAAAAAATAAAGTCCAATTTCCCATACCTGACTGTCTATAGTGAGCGCCAGAGAAAAATCACTAAGCCAACCAATCATGCTGAGGATATGCTTTTAAATGAGCGAGTAGACTGGTTCATCCACAAATCAGTGCTAACCTGAAATAGAACATGAATAACATACTTTCTAATGTCAAAATGTACCTGTTGGTATATCGCCTAACGACCCTTGACATGACACGTGTTAAACGATCGCATTTCAAAGGCTTGCGCTGACATCCGACCACAAATTTGGGGTATTAAAATACATGTCGCATGTTACATTTCTTGATGGGCGCGTTTCTTGATTTTATTCCATTTTTAAAAAATACCCATCAGCCCTGGCAGTGTTCAAAATCAAGTAAGTGCAGAAACATTCATGAACTATTATAGACAGCTTAAGTGGAGTAGCTGCACTGTCTATATTCCTACAGTCATTTCATTCAAAAGGTGAGTGCACATTATGTTCGGAAATGCCCCTCATCTAAGAAATCAATTACTCACAGCTCCGAGTAATTCCTTATCTAATCTGCTCTATGCACAGGCAAACCGTTCATTTCAACTGTTTGTTTTTGTGGCCGTAGGCCTCGTGGTGTGTCAGGCAGTGGCATGATATCTGCATGGATTGCTCTTCACCAAAATCATCAACAGATTTACCGAAAGCTTACGTTCAGACATTGATTGCCCATAGTCGACCTGCCTATAACTCGTCGAGC
>NW_017841143.1:0-1257 GCF_001891065.2 Hippocampus comes
CCGAAGGGGGTCACCACAGACCCTCTCACTGATTCACTTTCGTATAGCGTCAGTCCACTCAAGCACCGCTTGTCATTCATTTCATGATGATCGATTCAAGCGCCCTTTCCCCTTTTGTGCGGGCCTGAGTCGTGTTGTACATGCTTGCGTGTTGGCCTCTGTTCCCTGGGTACTAGCCCATCAGACAAAACCGCCTCATTTGCATGAGCAGGCATTGTTAATTAACTTAAGGCAGGATTAGTGCTAATCAGGTTTTCTGCCCTGGAACCAGTGGCCAATCCTAACCTCATTAGTCGAGGGGAACGCATCCCATCAGCCCCCGACAGGCAGTTAATTTATAGAAACCTGAGCACCCACTTTGGAACTCATCTAACTCCCCATCTTGAGGCTTCTCTTTAACTTTTCTTATTCAGACTGTGTGTTAGCAATACTGTGTGGATTTGCAAGCCTCTGGATCATAGCCAGACTGTGTATATTAGCAAGACTGGAGGTGTTAACTCGACTGTGAGAGATAGCAACACTGTGGATGTCAATGAGACCTGAGTGGTGAGTAGAACCTCATGTGCAGTGTAATAGCGGGATGTACCGTATTTTCACGACCATACGGCGCACCATATTCAAGAGTGTAGTGTCAGTTACGGGTGATATTTCTGTCTACAACACATACTCAAGACGCATTGTATTATTGACGCAGGCATGGTAAAACATACGCTATCTTAAAAAATACGGTAGCATGCAAGCACACTGGCGTATATTTTTAAGAAGGCAGCAGGACAAAAACTGAGTTTGGTTGTATTTTAGTGAAGATTTAATAATGGTCTTGTTGTTTTTTGGATCAATCCTTATCCTCAAATCCATCGAAGTCCAAATCTTCTGTATCCGAAATGAACAGCTGGGCAAATTCACAATCAAACACGCCAGGTTCCATCGCATCTTTGTCAGAGGCAGTCTTGTTGCCGTGCAGCACCTCAGAAATGATGCCGGTTTTTGCGTAAGCTTGGACAACAGCGCAAGCAGGCATATAAACCCAAGCATCCGCAATCGATTCACAAATTGTGGCCTAACCAGCCCGGCGCTGCCTCCCAGTCTTAATAAAGCTGTGTTCGCCATCGCTTCCACGCCCCTCGCAACTTCACTTTCGCCATCTCTGTCCATTACTATAGCAACCAAGCACAACAGTAAAAGCGGACGTCACGCTCCCAGTTGTGCGTATCGCTACCGCGCCGGTCCCCTTCTTCTCTACAGTGTGGTTCACCG
>NW_017841144.1:0-1257 GCF_001891065.2 Hippocampus comes
CTCCGCCCCCACAAAAATGAAACATTTTGCAAATTGGACAACACAGATTAAAGTGTTGTTGACAAGCCAAATAAGGAGAGCAGCGAGCAAGGCGCCAAGGCGTTGCGTGACCCCGCCGCCAACAATGGAGCTCATTAGGTCGCCGGCTCGCGCGCAAGCAAAGGCGGTGTGCGTTCCCTTAAGTGTGGATCGACACATGGCCTTCCGCCGGACCGCGAGCCCACTCGCGGCTAATCGCTAGTAGGAGCACGCCGATGCGCAGCAAAGGGCCGGCCAATTTGCTGCGCTAACACACGGAACGTCCCGATTTGGGTCGAGTGAGATCCTTCTTTGTTTAACTGTGCGCTCATTCATGGTGACGGAGTGAAAAGCATCTGGTACACAGGTGCGGGCGTCAAAGCGGATCAGGTTTAACGGCGTCTATTTATACGCGCTGGCTTCGGATTAGGCCAGCGGATGCCACGCCGCTGCCCAATCGGCCCTCGGCACGCTTGATCCTCGCGCTTCCTGCCGCTGCGTTTGGATCAAAGAGTCGCTCGGCGGTTAGTGCCTACTTACACTTAGGAGACAGTGAGGAGCCCCCTTTCACGCTGGCCTGAGTTCAGAGCCCAATGGTACAATGGTACTCGCAGAATAGGAGGCCGGCGTAAAAGCTAGCTTAGTTGGCCAGTGAGAAAGGGGCTAATGTGAAAGCAATTTACAAAAACAAGCCCCACTTTCTGTCGTATTTGTTGAGTTGAAAATTGCAAACATCGATTTGAATTGGATTCATTGTTCAGCCCTAAAAATGATGCGATTAGGCTAACGATAGGCAAGAGCAGGGTTTCACCTAGAAGCAAAACCGAGAGGGGGCCGGAAACAAACGGCCAAACGTCTTTTGAATAACAGGCCAAGGGGGGAAAATCATCAATTCAAATCGGAAATTCGATTTTTGTGGGCGGACGCTTTTATTTTAAGGCCGTAACGCCCATCCCTGGTACAAAGTGCTCTCAATCTGTCAAAACGAGCCTTTTAACTTATTTTGGATATCAAGCGAGGCAAAAATAGACGCCGATAAACGAAACAAACGCAGCCGGGGCTCAGAGACGTCGCCTTGTGCCTTTGTGCTGTCAGAGCTGTCGTGCCGACTCGCATCAACAAAAAAGCTACTTTGTACGACGCAGAGTCGCATCTCTGACAATTACGGCCTCGATTCATCGTGTTGAAAAAACTAAAAATAACATGCACGCATAAAAATAGCGGATGTAGAGGTGGACG
>NW_017841145.1:0-1259 GCF_001891065.2 Hippocampus comes
TTTTTTTTTTTTAAATAGGAAATTTACTTCCTGTAATGCCTTGATTGTTGATTCAATGTATAAGGCCCCGAATTGAAAATGGACACTTGGACGTGCAGTCTACAAAGTAAATCCAGTTCACATTTGAATCCCGCAAACTGCTATGCATCTCCTTCAAAGGATTCAGAATCCATTAAGTCCTTTTTTTGCTCTTCTTGTTCCAAATCTGCCTGCAGTGCTTTTACAAGTACAAACCGTTGACTTTGGTGCCGCTCTTATTGGCTGTTAAGCTAAAAATAATCACGCTCTGACCACTTGTAAACTTTAAAGTGATAAGAAACTGCGGCTCGGGATTACAGCGGTCCGCCAGCTAAAACAACACTGAAATGGGGTCAGATGGAATGTCCACCCCTTACATTTCATGAATTAACTGCCGAGCGAAATCACACAAGGCCCAGTTTTCTGTCATCGGCAAAGTGAGAAACACTCGAGTCGACAGCCGTCAAATGCGCCACGGTGCCCTAATGGACGAGCGTGGTGATGAGATAGGGATTGTCCCTCAGGTCGCACGCTCGACCAGTTGAGTATTATGTAAGCAGGGATTACATAAACTCGGCCCAGCAGGGCTCAGTGCCACCTGCGCCCCTCCCCTCATGGGAGACATCTCCACTGAGGCATTTGGTGGGCCATACAGTCAAACATCTGCCAGTGGAAAACTATCCATGGCCAAGGAGCACTGAAACGATATCTTAGGAGCCGTTGAGGAAAGATGATGTTCAAATTTTTAGTCTTATGAAAGTATGTAGCATAGTTAGCATGTTGCATACATGCAATGTCCAAACTGTCCCAGCTACATCATAGAACTTTTGTAATAAAATGGATGACATCAGTAAGCCGTTTTTTACTGTCTAAAATGTTTGGAGTGAATGAAAAAACTTGTATGTCCACAATCTGTGACCACAACAGGACTTTGTTGTCTTGGTTTTCCCTGGACAGGACGCGTTCACTCACCTCTCAAATAGATCCCGCAAAATCCATGAGGCCAATTTTCACTCAACTTGGTGGAGGAGTGTATAGCTCAAGCCATGGTGCAGAACTGTTGAAAAGAATGGGAAAACGACAATATTAAAAAACAAAAAAAAATTGAATCCCACTGCATTGATTCATTCCACTTAAAAATTAACCACCCTTGAATTATATCGCAGCCCATGTATCGAGATGCGTATCGAATCGTCGGTTTTTCCCGTCTAGAGCAGGGGTCCCCAACCGCCGGGCCGCGG
>NW_017841146.1:0-1260 GCF_001891065.2 Hippocampus comes
AAAAAAGAGTTTCTTTCACCTTGTACGGTGTGATTCAGTAATATTTGTCATTTCTCGGATAAAAATATATGCCTGTGAATATTGTCTTTCGACATACATGCGTCGCTGCGCTGTTTTTGTTTTTTTGTTTGCTAATACTATGCGATAGACCGTCGATGGCACTTCCCATCATGTGTTAGCATTAAGCTCTAAAAATACACAATGAGTAAATCTCTCTTTTGAAGTTTAGTTTGGCAGTAAATCTCAACTGGGAGTGGCATAAACAGCTTGAAGCCTCATTTTTTTGAAAATTGCTTCAGGATGCCAAACTGCTGCTTGTGAAGTTCTGCTTGATTTCCATCTCCTCCCGATGTACGTGACGCATTTCTGTGCTGTGATCGAGTTCTTGATATCGTATTGATGGTGGTATTAAGAGGTGGATTAAGGCCCAGCTACCAATTGCAGCACCCGCCGCTGGAACTGGGCAATGTTTCATCATTAAAAGAAAAGCGACGAGCAACACTGCAGGCTTTTATTGATGGAGAGCATGCGCCGAGCGCTTATGAGGTCATGGTTTCTGCGAGCACCTTGGCAGGATGGATGTTGTTCACACGGCATAGAAATAAAGCACAGCTTAGCGAGGTAATGATGGAGGCCACTGTGGTCATAAGTATAAATCTCGCGGAGTTACAGAGGGCGAAGGAGTCAGAATTCAAGTCCACAATTCATCGTAGGGTTCAGTTTGTGTGTGAGGGGGAGCGGAGGAGGGTTCATAGTATTTGGACCAATACTGTTGTGTTTGGCCCCAGAAAACGCCGGTTTGCTATTGCATCCAGCTAGTAGCTCATTTAAATCAGAACTAATTTTAAAAACAATGTCAGCCTGAAGTAAACCAGTGCGGATGAAAAGTATTGCAACAGCAATTTTATCGGACCGGATCAACACCACTGAAGACTTTTCTGGGTGGAAAGCATCTCCTCACTGGTCTGGCTTCTGTTTACTTTATTCTGAAGTGCCTGCCCTTTCCCCAAATAGTTTCTATTCGCCTTTTCCCAGACATTTGTGAAGCAAGCCATCTGGCAGCTTCAGGTAAGAAAAATACTCAACACTTGGTCAAATTTTTCACACCAATGACACATAACAGCGCAACCATTAACTACCAGTACTGTGCATTTTCACCTCATTATTTTTGCAAAGCAGCTCTGTGGTTTCCAGGAGAAATGAGGCTCACTTACGGGATGTTGTAAGGACCTAAGGATGAACAAAGGTCAATTGCCGCAT
>NW_017841147.1:0-1260 GCF_001891065.2 Hippocampus comes
GTCATATTTGGATTTATGCAAATATTTCAAAAGAGCAAAATTATTTAAACTTGCACTAAAATTATTTCAGTTATATGTAATTATTACATTTTAAACTTCATTTTGCGCCTTTATTAAAGGGAATAGAATAATACAATTATATAATACAATACTCACGGGTATATATTCTTTATCCTCTGCAAAGAATGATCAATATTATAGCCTTACTGAGGAGCTAAGACTCTTTCGGCTATTGCAATTGAACCTTTTATGTGAGGTTTGTTCAGATGGGCAAAAGGAATACACCATCCCTGTTAATCTGAATAAAATTCCATTCGGATTCGAGCTTTTTATTCCAATCGATGTATTTATGGAGAGCATTTTCATTCCGATGGTTCATTCGGTTTCATTCTAATCGGAACACGAGGCTCTGGGTAAAACCTGGTTTATGCCTCCACGTTCATGATTGTATCTCGTATGGCTGTATTATACTGCCCCCAGGTGGCCAAAGTCTACACATTTGAAGAAGCAGCACATTAAAACATTCAATGCATTTTAATGGGTGTCAACATTAATTTTCTTCTGCGTATTATTATTATTAGTCTTTGTCCTACTGGGATTTATGATATCCTTGCGAAAGAAATCAGTATTAAATCAAATCAAAACTCTGTCCTCATGACTACTTTAGTCCAAATTTGCTGCTAATTTCATTTTGTCCTTTCTTTTGCGCTTCTTGCTGTTCATTTCTTTGTTAGCAATCATCGCATCATAATCAGGTTGTATGATATTCGTTTGAAACGGCAAAATGGGATCAAAATAAATACTATCTTTCCATATTCCCTGCTCCTTCCCTGATATACTCCTCCTGTTGTTTTCTCCATTGTGTGTTCAGCTTGAGAATTCCTCTTCCCTTTTTTCCCCCTTCCTGTTATGTCCTCTGTCCGATTTTCTTCTTTTTTCCCGCCAGTGTTGTCTTTCTCCCTGGACTCTCGCTGGGGCTTGCATTCCGACAGGCTGGCGCTGGGCAAGGGTCAGACGTACGCCCGCAGCGTGCCGGGAATCTCCCTGCTGAAGGTGGCCGACCGCGCGCTCACTTCCTGTCACCTGACCGCCGACCTCCTGGTGGCCGACCTGGCCGTCTCTCAAGGCAGGCACTACTGGGCCTGCTCGGTGGAGCCCAGCTCCTACCTGATCAAGGTAGAGAATGCTACATTTGAAGTTAGCTCGAAGGGGACATATGGAAAATTCCATCCATCCATTTTCAGATCCACTTATCCTCAC
>NW_017841148.1:0-1258 GCF_001891065.2 Hippocampus comes
TTTATTTTTTTAATGGAGTTGGTTGACATGTTGCGTCATTTGGGTCTGTAGTTAGTTCGTCGCTTCAGTTACCTGATTGGTTTATTGTTTGGTTGATTGGTGGGTTGATTTGTTCCCTTGTTTGGTGGGTTTGTTCCACTGATTGGTTAGTTAATTTGGTGGGATGATGGATTCGTTACTTTGTTTGGATGTAAGAAGGTGTGTCAATATCTGGTTTCCCACACCATGCAGACAAATGAGCGCGTTTGAGCAACTGCGAAATGTTCAGCGATTCCTCTGCAGCATGAGAAAACGTATCACGCACGCTCCGCCGACTCCTATATCTTGATCTCGTTGTACCGCTTCTCTTGTTTGCCGGCGAGGTGTAAAAAATACTCAAGTGGTGTTCATTGCTGAAGGCAAGGCTGCCGAGGCCATCCTATAATTACAGCACAGATGGCGAGCGTTTGACAGCCAAGCGAAACGCGCTGATCAAATGCGGCCGGCGCTCTGGCGGAAATGCTTCTTGCTTGAAAACTGACTGTGAGAAGAGAAAGAACATTGCCAGGCTTTCGGTACGACTGGAGGGAAATGAAACGCTGATGCCGGTATTTTTTGTAGGAAACAAGTGAAGCCCGAGAGAGGGGCGGGACGGCCATCGTGAAACTTGGGAAAATATGTCGAATTTTAGGGTACACCCTGGATTGGTCGTCGGGTGATCACAGGGCACATACAGAAAAAAAAAACATTCACACTCACATCCACAGCAATCGGCAATCGTATGTTCTGACTTCTGATGCCCTCTGGCGTCATTCGGCAGGCTCCTCTCGTGCCCTTGTGTCTTCCCCAGCTGCGTGCGTCGTCCTCCAATTATTTGCCGTCTATTTTGCCCCCTGGTTTTGCTCACTTTTGCGACTTTGGGGTCACTGGCGTGCTGCGTCAGGTCTTTTGCCGCCATGACCTTTGTCTCTCTCGGCTCCGCGGCTGCACTTCTTGTCGCCTGCGTGTTCTTCGAAATTGTTCTCTCAAGGTTATACTGTGTGGAGGTCATTCTTGGAATTCCGCATTCTGCTCGTCTGACCGCGAACACAATGCTACTGGTACAAGCGGAGGCGCGACTGAATGACAAGGTCCAGTCTGTCATTCCGCCTGTCTGCATTATTGTGACAGTAACACACTGTTGCGAGGTCAGTCCCCCTCGCGCAGAGCATTTGTTGCTCATTCGGTAATTGGCAGTCGATGGCATCTATCCGCTAATACAGTTTCGAACGGGGGGGGG
>NW_017841149.1:0-1211 GCF_001891065.2 Hippocampus comes
CACACACACACACACACACACACACAAAAACGAAACAGTTCCTGAGTTTATAATGCTGCGTGTTTGCGACATTTACGCCACGAGTTGCACGAGCTTCTCTTTGTGCAGAGTCTGGAGACTCGAACAGGATCAACTCCAAAGTCATGTGGGCAGCTGATTTAATCAAGAGAAAAATCCCTCGGCTCCAGCACTGGGCATGACAAATTTGTTTGTAGGAGCACCACAATGTTTACGGGCCCTTCCGCCGACTCGGAAAACTAATGACATGCATGCTGAATTACTCACCAAATTGTGTTGAAATGGAGTGCTGCAGAAAAAAAAAATTCATTCAAAGGTGGCACAAAGCTGCTGAGCAGCAACATTAAGTGCAAGAACTCGTTTTGCGCACATTGTTTTCCAAACATAAACTCGCTTCGAGATTTTGCTTCCTCATGGTTGTCCTGCACGTCATCCAAAATCCCCAAAAGGAATTAGCCGACTCACTCAAAGACTTTTCTGTCTTTGGAAGTCATGGTCTAACCTCACGTGTTGTCTCCAGCGTCTACGATGGCCTCGCTGGCGGATGGCGGCGGCGGCGAAGGCATAACCGCCCTGGGCTCGGAGCTGCCGGCCATGTTTGACGGCGTGAAGATGGCGGCGCTTGCCACCGTCCTCTACGTCATCATGCGCTGTCTCAACCTCAAGAGTCCGCCGTCGCCACCTGAGGTCAGCCACCAGGACACGCCGCTGACCCGCTACCTGCTCAAATGCTGCCCCCTGTTGACCAAAGAGTGAGTGGAAGACATTTTCGGATTGTGTCACATGCAGGTCAAAAGACAGGAAGAGTTTTTTTTTTCTTTTTCCTTTGGCAATGCCTTTCACTTTTGTCACGCACAACACCGTTTGACGTCACGGTGAAAAAGGTCGATTGACACATGACACGCTGGTGCGTGACGACCAGATTTATACATAAACGAAAAAAAGAAGGCCTGCTAAAGATTTCCAGTGGCTTTTCAGCAGATGCTGTCTTGCGTAGCAAAAAGCCTGCGAAAAGCGGTTTGCAAATCAGGCTTTTATGTTTCTCTCGCGACGAAACTAATCAAAAATCAAGAATGCCTACTTTTTTTTTTTTAATCCACATGTGCTCCAAAATGAAACCCCTCAACAAAATGAGTTGGAAATCAGTGAAGTAATGCAAAAAAAATAAATAAATAAATAAAAAAGTGAGACAA
>NW_017841150.1:0-1261 GCF_001891065.2 Hippocampus comes
TAGACGAACAACCATTACACTCACACTTAGGGACAATTTAGAGTGTTCCAGTAACCTAAAGAGCATGTTTTTTGGGATGTGGAAGGAAACTAGAGTACCTGGAGAAAACGTATGTAGGCACAGAGAACATGTAAACTCCGCACAAGGAAGGCCAGAGCCTTGATCAAACCTTGCACCTTGCACTGTGAGGCCGACGTGTTAACCAGTCGTCCACCGTGCCGCCCGGAAGTCTGTTTTCTTTCGAAAAGGCACCTTTAAAAAAAACCTCAGCCATTGATTCCGATGTCTTGGTTTGGGTGACATTGTGCTCTTATCTCTTGCCCTATCGCGGTACCGCGGGCAGGCATGTGATGTTGGGTAACATAAAGCCATAAAGCTTTACGAGAGGATCGCACAACATTGGCTTTGGTGAAAAGACGCTCGTTACCTCCGCCAAGCAACGGATTTCTGATTGGCTGCTACGTCAATCGTGGATATGTGCTTGAAAATGAGATTAGAGGCACATTGTTTTCCTCTCTCCACTCTTTCTCTCTTGAAGAAAAATCATCCTTTGGTAAGAGAATTTTATATTGAAGTTGTGCTGTGCTGAGTGGAATGTTTTTTTTTAGATACAAAAGCTCTGAAGTTGTGTCTCTCAACATACATGCCACACTGTCATGAAAACCTTTTTAGCCACCAAGAGGAAGAGAAAAAAGACAATTGCTCTTGACCAGGAGTCACCAACTCTGGTCCTCAAGTGATCCTAATCATTTGAATTTGGTGTGTTGAAGGAAAGAAAAATCGAAAAGATACAGGATAGGGGTGCTCGAGGAACGGAGTTTTTAACCCCTGCTCTAGACCTAGACCTGCTCTAGCTCTTCTGTATTTCATATTTTTTCATGAGCGTACTACTCAAAACAGTGCAACCCTGTCACTCACATGACCAGAAAAAAATATTCATGTAACCAGGTATATTTTCTCTTGAATTATGTTGCCAAGTTTGTTCATCGGTCGTTTGTTGAAGTTCACTCTCAAACTAAACATGAAAAAAAAGCACACTTGAAACAACCTCACACCTTTGCCTAAAAGAAGTCAGTTTAGCTCAGTGCTAGCAAGCAATGCAAAACGCCACAGACAGGCTAACAACTAGAGTTATAACCGTTTTAGCAATGGATATTGGAAAACAAACGATGTTGACTGAAAATAAAACAACACTCAATGGCCATTCTTCTTTATCGTCTGTGAAGATTAACTAAGGGTGTATTCTCATCTGCACTGTTTC
>NW_017841151.1:0-1176 GCF_001891065.2 Hippocampus comes
CACACACACACACACACACACACACACATACCTTACCCCCAACGTACACAGGAAAAAGCAAAGTCACACACCAGCGCCCCCTGGAATTTTGAAAAAGAAAAAAAGCCCTTTTCACGGATGGGACAGCGGAGGACATAAACAAACTAAGAGTCATGAGGAATGCATGAGATGAATTTGGGTGGACTTACCGTGATTTCGTAAGAATAACATTACACTCCTATATTAACTTTTTTGTGTTACACGCTCCCTCAATTTGCTGGTATCCCTGCTCGAAAATTGAATCATTTTCCACAATGTAATTTGATAGATTGGGAAGTGTCTTGCGAGATCTCACTCATAGATCCCTTTCATTGAGAGATCCATTTTACGCGTAGGTAGTTGATACTGAGATTCCATCTTTTTCAGAGATTTGTTCCAAGTACTGATCCTTTTCATTGAGAGATCTGTTTCACACAGAAATCCTTCTCACTGAGATACCTTTCACTCGTCGGTAACGGGCACCGAGACCCCATTTGCGTACATGCGGCTATCACTTTCAAACCAAGGTGTGTTTCTTCTCACATTTTACATGGAGATCCCTTTCACACAGACATCCCTTTCATACGGAGAGCTTTTATTTTTACGTCTTTTTCACTGAGATCTCTTAAATTCAGAGATCACTTGACATGCAGGTCCCTTCCCACAGATCAATGTCACAAAGTGATTCATTTCATTTCGGGATCCACACAGAGATCCCTTTCAAAAGTACACAATTGCTTTCACTCAGAGAACCCTTTTACACCGACACCCCTTTGATGCTGAGACCTTTTTTCAGACCGAGATCCCTTTCACACAGAGATCCTTTTCAATGAGAGATCTGTTTCGCACAGACACCATTTACATGGGCAATCCTGCTCACTCTGAGATCCCTTCCACACAGCGATACTGTAGATCCCTCTTACACAGGAATTCCTTTCACGCAGCGATTCCTTTTACACAGAGACCCCCTTTTGTGTGCCCGTATGTAGGTGGAGCAGTTCAAACAGGACCCCACCCCCTCCAAGTGTCTGCACTCCATGTTCAATGTGCATACGGGCGACGAGATCCACACCTATGACCAATACCATCACCTGCAGGTTGGTACTATTTTTGGTCTTTGAAGGCATCACCCTTGAGAAAAGCCACGGTAAAACTTCT
>NW_017841152.1:0-1261 GCF_001891065.2 Hippocampus comes
TAACACAACTAAATGCAAAATGGCGCATGCTAATGTGTGGCAAAATTACAGCATGTCAATATTGCGTCGTTGCACCAAAGCGGGTTCTTGGGAAGAAATATTCTGTTTTGGTGGCTTTTCTTTTCTTATTGAATAATGGGCCTCCTCCTCCTCATATACTGTAAAGCATTTATTTCACAGGACACAAAACACATCATCACATAACACAGAGGCCCCTTCAGCATCCTGCCAGTCACCATCTCGGACGCGTCGACATATTTACGGATGTGATTTGCCCGGATGCAGGTGAGACACCAAAGTGAAACGGTCCAGTCGTTCCGTCGTATTTCATTCCACACACTTTGCAGCAGTCGTAAGACTTTTTGTGATGTTATGAAAACATTCTTGGGAACACTTTGAAATGAGACAACACCCTAAAATCCTAGACAGGCTGGGGAGGATCAGTTTTGGGGAGAAGCCATTGCTCAATTCTCTCCCATCCATCAACACCTTTTTAAAATGCACCGCTGGAGCCCCGGCAGTCACAGGCAGCTGAAATCTGAGGACGTAAATCAAGGGTGTATGCGAATAACGGATGGAAGCAAAACTGGGACGTGAGATAGAACTCAGCTCTAGAATAACTATGTGGCATCAAGTAAATGTGGTGGAAGGCGATCACAATGAAGGATCGTTAATGGAAGTTAATGAGGTCGCTTCAGGTTGTACTGTATTTTGCTTCACATGAAAGATCATCCTTAAATATGTTCAATCATGTCGCTGATGTTGTTGTTTGGGCTTGTCACATCAAGTAGTCACCGGCATGATTTGTCTTGGACTGTTTTTCAGATCAGATTCCTTTCCTGATGAAACCCACCCATGTTTTACTTGGGCTTGGTCCAGACAGACTGACTTTGGGGGAAAATATTCGATCCACTTGGGGTTGTGCATCGTTTCAATTGGAATGATTTCCGTTCCAATTTCGGTTCCTGGATTCGGTTCTGGTTGCTAACGATTCTCAAGACTGTTTTTATTGGTTTACTCATCCAATTTTGTTTGTTAGGGTGGTACTAGGTTGAGAAGTGGAGCTGTAGTTAGGGAATCTGTCAATTCTATTCTTTAAAGTAGGAGGTGCTTTATCGTATTTGAATTGTAACCTGTTCTCCACGACATTATTTCATGACATGTTACACTGAGCAGAACTGTAACTCAAAACGCACATCTCTAAAATCATTTTTCTCCACTGAAAAGAATTAAACATTCCAGTGCGCCCCCCACCCCCCCC
>NW_017841153.1:0-1263 GCF_001891065.2 Hippocampus comes
AAAAAAAAAAAAAAAACAACAAAAGCGTCTCTGCCTGCGTTTTGTGCAACTTGAGCGGCATATTTTTCCAGAAAGCTTCTGCTTGAATTTCACATTGTACAACCTTCCCAGCGGTGTTTCTCTGTTTTTTCTTCCATACCCGTCGAGCTGTGTACATAGCCTGGGAGTAACCTCGTCTGCGAGACGCCGACCGCGCGCACGCAACACAAAGGTTAGCGGGCGAGCGGTCTTGGCTCGCGCACACAGGCGCGTATTGTGCGTCCACAGAGAGGTGGTGTTGTGTTAACACTGCTGCTTTTCTTTTTCTTCCACTCGCCACGCGCACGCACGTCGCTCGCTCGCTAGCTCAGCGCCACTCCACGTTAGCGCCTCGCCGACGCGGCGGGCGGGACGATAAGGCGACGCAGACGCTAATACGCCGACACTGACGCCTTTCATGTGGGCCTACCCGCCTCGACGCCACCCGTTTGTTTACACGGCGGCATTCGAGGGCCCGACGGCTGGCCAAGATGGTTTTCCGTGGCGGCCACACACGAAGAAGCGCTAAGCTTTTTCGCGGATTTGACGCTCGAAGTCAGCAGAAATTCGAACATGAGTAGATGAGAGTGTTGATTTAAAACGGTATCGAAGAGGTGGTTCTGCGGCGGAGCGGTGAGCGTGACCGCCTCACGGATTTTGCGAGGCTTGAAATAAGCGGGTTTGCATCGCAGGTCGCAAATCAAATTTAGCATTTTGCAAGTCGGAGCAAAAGATTTTCGAGGCTAGCAAAGATTTTGAAGTTCTTCCGATCGGCGGAGATGGTCCCAAAAAAGGCTTCACTGGGCTGGAGGCGCACGTGTTGAGATCACGAGTAGTTCGGGGAGGCTAGCAGAACAACGGCACAGAACGGGGCGGCAAAGTCGATCCGGCAGTTGTCCGCCGTCAAACATAAGTACAACAGAGGCTGTTTTGAAATTTATGTCGAAGGTCGCGAACGGCAAATTTGAAGTCGAACAACTGAAACGCCCTCCCACCACCTTGTTGTGACTGAAGAAGGCATGTGTGAGAATACCGAGGTACCGAGGTTTCAGTATCGGGCCCATACCGGCCTTATTTCGAGGTATCGTGAACTCGTGAAGGTTGCCAATAAGAGCCAACGATATCGAATACGTCTTCCTCGCCAACAGTTGGCACCAGAATCATCGTGTGCGCATCGTCTGCAAAAAGGCCTTGAGTCACAATTATCTCTCGTTAAGTTAATTGCATTTTTTGGTAACATAAATA
>NW_017841154.1:0-1262 GCF_001891065.2 Hippocampus comes
TTTTGTAGTTAAAATTGGTCCCGTGACATCAACAAAATTAAAAGAAGAGTTTTTGCTTGTTTGTTTTGCAGAAGCTCAAGTCCATTGTTCTTATTTCTTCAGGTTTTCCGGGTGAGCCTGGCGTAGCCAAAAACGGCATGGAGGGCCCGCGCGGTGCCCGCGGATTCCCGGGTCCAATGGGCATCACCGGGATGATGGGAATCGCCGGGGTTCCAGGTTTCTGCGAGGCTCGGGACTGCAGCATCCACGCACCAGTGATGCGCAAAGAGCAGGGTCTGGTTAAGGGACCTCGCAGCTCCTAAATTAAACATGACCTTAGTGGGAGAGTCACTTCGTCACCGTCATTTTGCATTATTTAAACTTCAAGCTGATGAAAACATCAGTGGGCCGAGTACAGACCCGAGGGGCACTTTGCTCCAGGAACATTCTGTTTGGTCTCCATTTTCTTCATTGGGTCCAAAGTCTTTAAACGTTTCGTTCAGTTCCAATTTTAGATTCTGATGTGTAAAAACTAAAGAAAATGAGCATTCAGTGCCGTTGGGAAGTATTTACAAGACATTACTTTATCCTCATTTTGTTATTTTGCATCTTTATTCCAAAATGGATTCCATAAACCTCTGCATACTCACAATGTATTTTTTTCATAAATATATGTGAATGTGCTCAAAGTAAAAAACAAAACAAAAAAAAACCCGGTTTTATCTTTGTTAGCAGAAACAGCATCAAAACATTTTGATGCTACATGCCTGGCACACTTTTGCCAGTTTGGTCTCTCGTACTTCAATCAGGTTGGAGCTGGAACATAACAAAATGTGGAAAAAGGGGAAGAGCTGTGAATATTTTCTGGATGCATGGTACGTAAATAAAGGCTGTCGTGTAAATATGATGTAAAATATCTCAAATACATGTTCTGTGCTCTGAAGTGTTTCAGATAAATTGCTGTTTTGTTTTATCCATGTCCTTATCATTTTCTTGTCACAGCATTGATTAATCATCATACATGGTTGTTGTTTTTTTTCACACAAATTCAAAGGAATCAACCATTCGTGTTTTTAAAACTGTTCAAAATTCCATTCAATGTGAAGTTTATTGATAATTCCGTGGTTTGAGTTGTACCAAGAGCCGTTGGTTGGTTTGAAAAACAATAAATACATTTTTAAATAATACCTTCAAGACATTATATTTTGGGGGATTTTGACTTTCTTAAGATGGAAAGAGCTGAAGATAAAACGTGTAATTTTATTTCTGATCTCTTTTTTTTT
>NW_017841155.1:0-1238 GCF_001891065.2 Hippocampus comes
CGTTTCAAGTTTCGTTGTTGTGCTCCATTTTCATGATAGTTGAGTGATTGCGATGAGAACAACCAAGACACTTTATGGTGAGACTGACCCGGTTGTTCAAATTTCTCTGAGCTTCTCTATGACATCACACCATAAAATGTTTACGAACAAACATGGGCCTCCATTGTCTTCTTACATCCCAGGAAGCTTTCTCGGTCCCTGGAATCAATGCGTCAACACACATTTGTGACTCTCAGTTTGACCTCATTATCGCCATCAGTCTTCATCGTCACTGTTCGCCTCTTTATTACAGTCAGTGCCATCGTCATTGCTCTCCCGAATATGAGCGCCGCCGTGGCTTCTCATATCGTACTGTGAAATGAAGACAGATGCTGGAATGAGAATTGTTGCACCTTAAATGGCAGCGTGCTGCAGGGGCGTCATGCAGATATCGCCTCTCCTCCTCCAGGCTCGTCTCACCACTTGTGAGCTTCACATACTGCTCGCTGGCGTTCCACTCTGCACGCCTTGTATATTCTCATCTGAATTTTTCAAAGGGCGCTGACGAAATGAAGGCAGAAGAGACGGACCGCCGGTGACCTCCTTCTCGTTGCCGCATCCTTTTTTTCCCCTCCCTGCGCTCCTTGCACATTCTCGCAGGCTTCCCGAGTCTTTCCCTAGCTGTCTTCATCTTCGTCTGTCATCAGCTCCAACCCTCCTGGTTCTTGCCTCAGTGTTTCAGTTCGACCTCGCCTTCTTCCACCTGTCAGCCCTTTCATCCCGCTCATTTGTTGCCATGTCTCATCACCTCCCTTTCCACCATTCACAAACTCTCTGCCTCCGTCTTCCCTTGCTGCCTGTCTGATCCATAGAGGGCTGTCTGAGGCCTCAGTGCTGCGAATTCATTTGCCGTGCATCGCCTCACGTTTCTGCAGGGTCAGGCAGACACACTGAAAGAGAGGAGGAGAGACGAGAAGAGAAGAAAAAGCAGGAAAATGGGACAGAGGGGGTGGAGTGGAGTGGAGATGGCGTTTTATCTCCAAGAACCAGAAAGCCAAGAATCTTTCACACAGCTTTAACCTCTTTCTGTGTTCTCATTAGTTTGTTGTCTGTTTTCTACATTGTTGTACATAAGTCACACATTCCTCATGCTATTGTCTGTGTTCCTAAAGGAATGTACACGTGAATCCGTAAGATGCACATTTGTGGAGAAACGATTTGAAAAGCCACTGTGTGTGTGTGTGTGTGTGTGTGTGTGT
>NW_017841156.1:0-1262 GCF_001891065.2 Hippocampus comes
ACACCTGCAGATGCGGTCATCACATGTATTACATTTAGCTTTAGTTCTTGAATATCAAATGATTTACCCTTTTCAACTTCACCGGTATCCCCATTTTTCCATCCTCTTGTCTAAATTTTCTTAACACACACGCACATGAGCTTTATTGTATTGCTACTGTTCTTTTTTAATTCAAATTTTGCTAGTTACTACAATGTTAGCTGTTGATGTTTTCTGACTGACTTGTGATGACTAATGTAGTTCTCAATTGTTGTCTGAACTCGACATCCCTGAACGTGCGAGCTGTTGGTCAAGACTGAAATAACAAGATCGAGATTGCACTTGGCCCGAAATGAGTTTCATTCGCAGGTTATCCATTCTCTCACTTAGAGATAGGGTGAGAAGCTGAGTCATCCAGCAGGGGAACAGAGGAGAGCCGCTGCTTCTTCACATCAAAAGAAGAGACATGAGGTGGCACAGGCATCTGGTTTGATTGCCTCATGGAAGGCACAGGTAGGAAGCCCCAGAGTTGACCAAGGACTCGCTGGAAAGACTGTTTCCCAGCTGTTCTTCACAACACCTGTTCATCATTCCTTTTTTCTTGGCTTTTGAGAGATGCAACGTGAGGTTGTGGATTTTCACCCAGTACAATAGTCTTTGTCTGCTTGGGATACGCCCTGCTGCAAATTGTCACAATTATTCTGAATATTTATCGATTTGTCATGTCTCTTCATGGATTTTGTATGAATTAGTGAAGTTAGCAATGTGTGAAATGAGGCCAAAGTCAACTGTGTGAAGAGTTGTTACACTGCTTTCTCTTCCACTTTAAAAACAAAACCAAACACTTGCAAAATCATAGCATTAAATATTTCAATTATTGATATTGAAAAATGCTAATTATTTGTTTGGACACATCCCAAAAATTTACATTCACTGTATTTTAGATTGTCTGGACAAAAACCACGGCCAGATTGAAGTTTTTTTGTAAATGACTTAGCTCGAAATATGATATCGATTTATATTCTGCGCAATCTTGTATGATGAGGAAAAAGGTGTCCAATTAAACACTGAACAGGTTCAATTAAAGATATACTAGCTCCAGGCGGCAGAAAAGGCTGACACAGTAAATTGTATCAGAACAATTTGAAGTTCAGAAGAAAGAAGCTTGTGATTTTAAGATGTGAACTCAGACAGCAAAATCCCTCCAGTACACTTATCGCCTGATAATAAAAGAGCCGTTGGTATAAAATATCACATCATGAAACGCTTGGAAAAAAAAAAAA
>NW_017841157.1:0-1263 GCF_001891065.2 Hippocampus comes
ACCCCGAACACATCACTTTGCTCTCCCGCGGTGTAATAACGCTTGGTAGATGGCCGCCATTATGACCTTTCCGCTGAACGGCGGAACACGGTGAGCCGCGTGAAATCAAATTACCGCCGCAGAAGAGGTTCACTCTTCTCACTCGCTCTTTCCGGCTTCCTTGCCTTTTCTCATTTGGCCGTTTCGCCACCGCCGCCGCCGCCGCCGCCGCCGCAGCCCTCCGTCCTCCCAGCCTTCAATCTCTTCTCCCCGTGACTCTGAACAAAGCGAGCAGGAAATTAGACGTGGGGGGGGAAGAGAGCCGGAGATCTCATCAATTCCATATATAGTATTCATCTCGCCCCAGACTCGCCAAAAGTGCTCGGGAGTGCATTCGGCGACTCCATAAGTCACCGGCTTTGTCACACGGGCGACGGTGATGCACGAGGACGGCGGCGCCCGGTTCATTCCGGAGCAGGTATTCTTTGTCAGATAAGCAAAACGGGAAATCGTGCGGCCGGCCTAATGCCTTTTTAATGCAGCCGCATGACTTATGTTGCTGTCGCCGGGGCGGCCTCATCGGAACACTCGGATGCTCGCGGGCGGCAGACGGGGAGCGGCAAAGGCGCCAAAGATTAATCCGCGCGTTGGCGGAAGCACGGCGCCTTTTATCGGAGCCGCTGAAGGGGCCGCTTCTGCGGTGAACAAAAGCAAAATCAAAAACGGGGGAGCCAAACTCGTCCAAAGCCAAAGATGAATGAAGCCAATTAGCATTGCGATTCACGCGGCATTTATTCTTTTTTTTTCTCACGTCTCCCGGCACCAACCTGAGCTAAATCATTTCAAAGCGCTCTCAAAGAGTCAGCAGGTCGGACAAAAAAAATTGCAATCGCTCAACGGTTTGGTCTGTCCGTCGAAACACGCAAGCAGACCGCATGCAGCGACAGTATCGCTCCGCCGCATGGACGCGACTCAACTCAAGTGTGTTTCTCGAGGACTGCATCCAAAGTGCTGGAGACAGGAGCACAAACAATTCATACAACAGCAAACAAAAAATGAATCACGAGGACGGTAGAAAGCACAAAAAGAGTCCAACTCAAGCCTCAAGTCCAGGTGCGAACGGGACTGTCAGAAATCTGTGGTGAATCCTCACCGAAATTCTCACGCGCTCCACGCGGCCGCATAAATCGAGGAAAATATCCAAACCCTCGCTGGAGTATTTTGGAGCTGGGGGAGGTTTCCTCACTCGTCGCGCGACACGAAGAAGCTGTGCGGAGAGGAAAA
>NW_017841158.1:0-1263 GCF_001891065.2 Hippocampus comes
ACCACTACCTGATGCAGGTATATCTCTCACCAGCAGAGGTCAGTGCTTCCTCAATTGCAAACGCACCGCTGAGATTTCTCGGTTATTTTTAGTCTTACTGCTCCATTTAGCTAAATGGTAAATATGTCAAGTAAATGTTAAGAGACTTAAATAGACCGTCCGCCTGCTTGAGGATGACCGACAACCACCAGGAGCAGCTTGGCTGTTAAAATGTGTGTGTTAAGTGTAAAATACACGACAGTGGTAGTTCTCAAATTGGGGTCCCAGGACCGTTGGGAGTTTTGCGAGCCACATCTTCGTGGTCTGCAAAATATTTTGAAATAAATTATTCTTCTTCTTTTTTAATAGGTCTAAAAAGTGTATATTTACGAATGGAGAAATGTGTACCAATAAAACAAATATACTGAAACAATTAATTTCAATGTCCATGCGTTACTTTTGATGGGAATGTCGCCCCTCTCAACATGGCCGCCATGTAACACAGCAGTTGGCTGGGTTGCTACAGAGCGCTGGCATGTCAAGTTTTCATAACTGTGCTTCTAACTCCTGCAATCTATGCTATTTTTATTTGATTTTGTTGCCTCTATGGTGTTTGGCATTGTGTTAGCAATAAGCTCGCTGACTTTTCTAAATAATATGGCTTGATTGAATACACAACATGTAATTATTTGCTTTTTGTTTAATGTTACAGCAAACGTCAAAGGAGAATGGCATATCTCACAGTTATGTTTATTTGACACATGAGGGGTCCTCGGAAAACATTTCGAGATTTCCTTCACTAAATAAATATACACATGTATCCACACCTGCTCGTAATAGAATGACCTGGTCATCAAGGGGGAGCTCTGAGAAGTGGGGGATCCTCTTGGCCCACTCCACTAACGTGAAGAGCTGCTTGTCCGCTGCCTGGCAGATGTTGGTGACGGGATCGTTGGTCTACAGGCGGACAAAAGGGAGGTTGAGCAGAGATTCCAGAACAAAAGTCAAGACAACACAAAATCTGCGCAGCAAATCCCATTTTGGGGTGCTTTACACAACAGTGACGTTCTCCTGAGACTCGTGAACAAGTTTTTGGCAAGCCTTAAGCATCTTGGATCACATCGACAGTAATATCATAAGAATTTTTGCTCCAGCATGAAGCAATCATTCATGCAAGTTTGAAGGCGATTATTGGGAAATCTAGACCAAGAGAAATAGGACAAGGAACCAAATGTACCAACTGGACTCTCTGACCCTAGCTTCAACAAGACAAAAAAAAAAAAA
>NW_017841159.1:0-1263 GCF_001891065.2 Hippocampus comes
TTTTTTTTTTTTCCCCACCTCTGGCGCTGCCCAAATTAGAGCATGGAAAAAGGCAAGTCGGACACAAAAGGCCCTTTGTGCCATGTTCAAGGCCTCCACTTTTCACACACATTATTTATTGATCATACACGGTGTGCTCCCGCTCGCTCAATGCACATTTGACCAGGCCAAAGCGGTGCATGTAAATCCCGCTATAGCGAGCGGATTATTTTGGGACCCAAGCACCCATAATCCTCTCTTCTCTCCCTCATCCTGCTGAAAGCTCTCTCCCCTTCTCCTCTTTCCGATGCCCGCTAAGCTCCCTCTGTGTGTCTTTTACACAGCGCTTTCCATATCCTGTAATCTGGTTTGTCCCTGGGCTTCACCTGCCGAAGGTTTCGCTTCAGTAGGTCAGTATGTTACAGTCGCTGGGCGTTTCCTCTCGGTGGTTGTCATCACAGTATATATACACACAAATACACACACCTATAATAGTCTTGTCAATATTGTTTGAACTGTCATTCTCCTGAATGATAATCCTGCAATGAATCACTGCTGGTTTGGTTCGTGCAGCAGGGTGGAGTCAGCAAAAAATCAAAAGCAATGCACTCAAGTTCATGTCGCAATGGACATACTGTACGTCTCCACCAAGTTTATCAGTTAGTGAGCATAGAAAAAATTTAAGGGCTTCAAATTTGTACCCTGTGCAAGCAAATATCTACTCTAAGGTCAGGGATGGGCAATGTTATCAAAACACTTGCCCGACCTCATCTGATCATTTTGATGTTGTCATAACACCATCCACCACTAGATGGCAGACATTACTTCGTAGCACTCCCACTTGTTCATCTCCATTGCAGAAGAAGAGCGCAGACGCTGTTTGCTATGACTGATTTTTGTGGCATTTTTGAGTCACTAAAGTTAATTTAGGCACACAATCAACCAACTAGGGGACACCTAAACGCACTTAAAATGATAATGATTAATGACTTGACGATGGAAAAACACATCTCGAGTACTGAAGAGCGGACAAAAAGTACAATACATGAACAGCAATATTTTTCACAAGGACCTTTGACAGTTTGTTATTTTTATTTTTTTTTAAACTGCTCTTAGATTAGGCCTCTTTGGTACAAATAATCAGATCGGTGATTTGTGCTCGGCCGTTGTGCTGTCGTGTTTCTGTGACCTCTCTTTTTGGGCTTGGCATCTTCCTGTCTATCTGCACCATGGCACGCATCTCTCCTTTGTCGTTGGAACCAGTTAAGACCGTCGAGTCAGACA
>NW_017841160.1:0-1264 GCF_001891065.2 Hippocampus comes
GCGCAGCTGGGCTTTGGCTGAACTGAGAAAGAAACGGATCAGCTGAAGTGAATGCATTTTTTTTGTGTTTAAAAAAAAAAACGCTTACAGTTCCAAACTAAAACAAACTATAATTATAGCTTTGATTTTCAAAAGCGACTTTCAATTTATTTCACGATGAGTCGAAAGAAGGATTTTCAAGCAGTCGTCTGGGACTTGTAGTCCTGTGAATGTGTGTCGCACGAAGTGACGTCATCCAGCAGCAGCCAGTAAAAAAGCGCCACCAGATATCATCGCGCTCCTCGGCGCCGTTTGGGAATATCTGATCGAATTGAAAAGAAAAATTCTGAATTCTTGATATACCATGCAATATATTGTGGCCAAATTATCTAATAATGATCCATGAACGGTACCATAATTGTGAATGCTGCATATTAGAGTATTTTTTTTTCAGCAAAATTAGCAGGTGGGCGTGTCCAAGCCAAGTTAGTCAACCATATTATCCCGTCTGAAAGAATAACTAGCCAGTGCTGCTGGTGAAAGTCAAAAGGTGTGATGCCTCTATCAGAGATAAACTTGACTGGCATTCGGGACTAAGCTACTCATATTGCGGCCCGGTCACAAGACGGGAAACGCAGCCGATTTAACTCTTAATCAGGTTTATCCCTCTTGAGTGGAATACCGGGGACCCAAACGCGCCGCAATTCAGAATGATGGATTTGGCGCATTCAATTCCACATGTCCCCGTAGATCCCAAACGGATGGCGAGGGAGTCGCGAGCAGCGAATCCAGCTCGGTAGCAAGAGGCGGGGATGTTACCTTCAGCAAGAACCACCAAACCTCCATCGAGGACCTTTCAGGTTGGTGAGCGCTCTCCGCGGCAGCAGTTTTGTTTTGGAATCAAGATGTGCTGTGCTTGCGATCCAAAGGTGAAGACCCAGAGACGAGGCGCTTGCGGACTGTGAAAAACATTGCGGACCTGCGCCAGAACCTGGAGGAAACCATGTCCAGCCTGCGAGGAACTCAGGTCACACACAGGTACGCAACTGCTCTCTTTTAACAAGGCAACAAATCCAAGATTTCATGAAAAGGCTTTTATTAATTTACCGGTATGTTTCTTTTCGAGGTTATTTTTGTTTGAATTCATCGTAGGTTTTTGTGTTAAGTGAAAAATTGTGTTTTACAGTCACAAAAATCAAAAATCATGACTGGGTTGCCTTTTCGGGACATGTTAGGCCAAAGCGTATGTCTGATGAAACAAGTGCACTCCTTTTAGCCAAAAGCG
>NW_017841161.1:0-1265 GCF_001891065.2 Hippocampus comes
GCATTCTCCTGCAAAGTACATCATTCAGAGCGCCGCTCCCCTGCAAACTACATGATAACAAATTGTAGTCTCCGGCAAACTAGAACGTTCTTCGTTTTCGGGCCTTGCCAAGTTTGACCCCATTAAAAACGACAGTACTGCTACATCATTTAAGTTTTATCCTGCTTCAAATCACATCATTCTGAACTCCCCCCGCCCCATGCAAACTATGTTATTCTAAGTTCCATACAAACTACATGCACATCGATACATACAGTACATCTGAGCAGCATACCCCCTACACACTAAACGATGACAAATTCAAGTCTCCTGCGAACTAGAGTAGATCATTCTAAGTTCTATTCTTCTCATGACTGGATCATTCTATCATACAAGTTTCAGTCAACTGCAAAAGACATGATTCATAAATACACTGTGACAAATGACACCATTTCAAGTTGCAGTATATTCCCCTGCATACTACAACATCCCGAGTTTTATTCCACTGAAAACCACACCGCTTCACATTTTCCTCTGCTACAAACAACAGGTTGTTCCAAACTGCACAAACTCCGCCATTTCCCATTTGACATCATTCTGAGATCAATTCAACGACAAACGACACCATTCAAAGTATCATTCCCGTGCAAACTACATTGAACTCAGCTTCATGTTGGCTATCGCATAAAACTGTACAATTAAGATTGATGGGGAGATACGCTTTTTTCAGCTCCCGAGGAGGAAATTAAGGATGAATTATTCCATACATCATAATTTAACACCGATCTAATTTAATGAAGCGCGCGCGCGCACAAACACACACGCATAGCTGACAGCTAGCAATACGCGAATGTGACAAACGTGATGAATGAGTTCATTCGGGCACTTTAGCTTGAAAACATATCCTTTCCTCAAATACAACTGGCTCGTTTGTTCCATGTAGCGCGCCTAATTACTTTCCCGTTCACGCTGCATCCAAAATGGGAGGCTGCCATCAAATCATTCCTGATTGCGTTATGCTCCACTTTCTGCCAATGACATCATGCTTTCCCGACAAACTGCAGAGCCCCAACTTGGACATCAATCGACGACAAGCTCCAAGCGTCACTGCGGCGTCGACGCGCCGACTAGTCGACCAAGTCAGTTCAACGATAGTGCTTGCTGAAACGTGCCTTGAGATGACTTTCTGTTGCCAAGTGACGCTAGAGAAATACAATTCCGAGCTGAGTCTTACTTCGAACGCAGTTGTAGTGATAAAAACACAGAGAAAACGAAATCCTAAACAA
>NW_017841162.1:0-1266 GCF_001891065.2 Hippocampus comes
TATTACTTGTACACAACAAATTGATGGATTACCAGCCTTGAAGTCAGTCAAATTAACTATAATATTTTGATACATTATTTGTTCGACTGAGTGTAAACAGGGTAAATAAAAAAAAAAATCTATTGCAAAATATCAAAGTTATTTATTATACATGACAAGTTGACAGTTTGGTACAGATTTTAGCAAAGATCATGCGAGTTGACACACATGATTTGCTTTCGAAGGCCACATAAAATGACGTGGCGGGACAGATCTGGCACCTGGGACTTAGGTTTGACACCTGTGATATAAATCAGTTATGTACATTTAGATCAAGGGTGTCCAAATTCGGTTTGAGATGTGTCCTTCTTGCAACACACCTCATTCAAATGATCAGGATACTTTTCGGGCATCTTCACAGCTTGCTGATGAGCTGAAAATAATCCATAAATGAGTCAGAACAGTTACTCTGGCAACGGCGTTGCTAAGGCTCTACATGTGACTGCCGTGGATGTCCGGTAAGATTTTTAAAATTTGGGGCAGTCACAGTGGGCATGACAAACCAAGTTGACTGTAGTAAAACAAGGTGGAAGCAGCTAAACTTGACAATATGTCATATAACAGATCATATCAAAGCTTGGAGGTGGTGCTTCGTGATACAGGAAGCATATGCATTCCCCCCGGCATCTCACACTCTTCTAAAAGCTAAGGAAGCCATGTGTGTCATTTACGTCCAATGCACGGCGTCGCAAACCTGTTAAAACGCTGAATGTTTAACGGGTGCGTGAGAGCATGAGAAAAAGCGAGTGCAGGGTGTATGTGAGTAACAGGCTGTTTTGCACATTTTTAAAGCAATCGATTGGTCAAGCTGTTGGTGACAGAAAACTAAGATTATCAAACATTTATTGACTGGCAGAATGCAGCACCTCACTTGATTCTGGAGACGGGCCCTTTTGGGGAGCGTCATTTGACCCTGCCAGTGCCACAAACGTGCTTAAAAGCTTCCTCACGTCCATGTTTCATCCGTAAGAAGCCTTGACAGAACGTGAGAAACGTGAGGGATACCATCAGAACTTGATGGATTGGGAGGGAATGTACAGGCATCTATCGCAGACCGCCGGCTGAACTGTAGGGCGCTTTCTGGCCTCCGGGACTGAGCAGCCCCTTTCCCTCCACGGTCAACCACAGATACCATGATAGACCGTGAGAAAACTTGTAAATGTAGCCCAAGTTTACAACACCAAGTCTCTGCCTTCCTTACTCTCACTCATACGCTCGCCCTCCTGA
>NW_017841163.1:0-1266 GCF_001891065.2 Hippocampus comes
TTTTTTTTTTTTTTATGGGATCTTCAACAGGCTAAAAGGCAGTCCAGGCCACCTACCTCAGCCCTAAATGCAAAGATTAGGAAACATCTTATTTGACAAAAGAATTTGAATCTTGATACGTCTGATCACCAAATGATCTTTGTTTTCTGCTACAGGGAGAGGTCGGTCAACGTGTCGGAGCCCGAGTCATTGGAGCTGATGGTTTCCAACCTGAAGCCAGAGGAGGGTTATAGCTTCCGAGTCATTGCTTACAATGACGTTGGACCAGGAGAAAGCTCCGCCCCCTTGAGGATCACCACCAAACCAGACCGTAAGAGAAAAATAGCCATTTTGTTTTGGTTCACTGAACTCTCAATACAATAAATGCTGTCCATATAATACACAGACTTCCAACATTTTGACTTGTCAATCAGAACTCCAGACGGGCTCTTTGGTAATTGTGTATGGGGAAAAAAAAATGGGGCCGTAACTTCAAACATGCCTTCAGTCGAGATTCCACTGCATTTGAATGGATTAAAAATTCTTCTTGAAGCGTTTTTATGTTTTGCAACAACCTTGTCTGAATGTGGCGCACCCACGCAAACGTAACATGTGCTGCATATCAATCAAAGCTGTGTCCCTCTTTCGGTTTGTTTTGCTTCTACAGTCCAGGTACCCAGTAGGATAGACTCGCTACGGGCCGAAGCTCTGTCACCAACCTCCATCCAGGTAAATTGGGACCCCCCCAGTGCTCCAAATGGACCAATCTTGGGCTACAGAATTCTCTGGACAGAGAGCCTCTCAAGCAAGGACCAGGTCAGCGCCTTCCCCAATGCACGCTCCTCCCTTCTGAAATCACATGCTTTTTGCATCCACAAAATTCCTCTTTCGTTTTTTCCGACTCGTATCCGTCAACAGCACGGCCGTCCATTCAATCACGCCCCTCTCCCGTCTGACGCTGGTTGTTCGAATCACTGCAGGAAGTTATCAATTCTGTCGCTCGTCAACTCATTTATTGTCATTGCCAGCCCAAGAGACATATTTTTTTTCATCTTTCAAAAACGGGCCTTTTTATGCTCAATCCACCAAGGCTAATTCCTCGTATGCGTTGTGTTCAGAGCATCGATGTCAACGGGCTGAACTACAAGATGGAGGGACTCAATAAATTCACACAGTACACAGTTTCCGTTTTGGCTATCAACCGCTTTGGACCTGGCACTCCCTCAGAGAATATCATCATCACCACCCAATCTGATGGTGAGTCTTTTACCTCTTTTTTTTTTTTTT
>NW_017841164.1:0-1257 GCF_001891065.2 Hippocampus comes
CCTTTTACTCCACAGACTTCACTTTGCTGCAGGGGTTATTTTTCTTCCTTCAGAAACCTGCCAAGAAATGAGCAATAAAATGTACCGGTGCTTCTTATTTCATTTTGTTTGTTTGTTTCTTTGTTTTTTTTTTCTTGGATTTTCCACTTCCAGATATCATAATCTATATATACAATAACATAAATTGTTTCAGGATTGCCAATCCAATATATAAAAGTATGATTATGCAAACTGGTTTAATCTTTTGGACAAAACAATTTATGCACTGCATGCATGTACCGTGCATAACTTTTAATTTGTTTACCTTCAATAATGTATCGCACAGTAAGAAATAACATCAGTCATCTGATTAAATTAAACCATAGCCAATGGTCCTCAGGTTTATTTTTATGCTCCACATTTGTATTTGTTGTGCAAACCAATCTCTCATATAGTATGACAAAAACAAATTTTTATTTACTGAGTTGTGACATGAGATGATGGCTTGGCTTGCCAGCTGAATAATTAGTCAAGCCTAATTGAATAATCAATCAGGCAGGCTGTATCTCCGCCCCGTTGTGCCCCAGAGGGTTTCTCCCCTACAAGCAGGCACGCCTCCGGTCTTCAGCGTCTGATCACATCTCCTAGCAACAGTTTCATCCTGTGCACTCCGAAATGGCTCAGCTGTCCAATTCCCCGGGGAGCTACACATCTCCACTCTGAATAAGAAACTCTGCAAAATGGTGCTGCAAGTTGGTCTCACAGGGCGAAGATCCTTTTCGACTTAATGGTGAGCATGTTTTCGACCAGCAAAGACTTTGTCTGATTGACAACAAGCAGAGACGAGTGTTGCTCTGCATACACTAGCAGATGGCCCTACTCGTCAGATTACCCAGACATGCTAAATCCTCGGCCTCGCCTTTGTAAAAAGGGTCCAGACCCAGACGTCGGCCGGGTGTGTTGCTAATCTGTTGTCTCAAGAAGACTTTTTTTTTAAACTAGAGGCTTACCCCTGATCAGTGCAAGAGAAGCAACATAGCTCTCAAATTCTCAGTTCCTTCCAAATCAAACTGATACAAACACCAGTTTCAATGGGATGTATTAGTCTGTCTCGTACCTGCACTCTTTTACTACAGAGCCACGTTGTTTTAACATGGGCAGAATGTGGTTTGGCAGTGTCTTACTGAAATAAACTTCTAGTGTCGGTGAAAAGGACGTTGCTTGGATGTACCTTTCTACATTCATGGTGCCTTCACAGATGTGTAAGTTAGCCATGCC
>NW_017841165.1:0-1268 GCF_001891065.2 Hippocampus comes
GCTTTTGTTAGGTCTTAGTTAGCCCTTCTTGTGCGTGCGTGCATGCATGTGTGTTTGTGTGTGTGTGAGGGAGAGAAGCACAGTACATCTCGCAACAAACCTGACACTGTCGCTCACGCTCTCAATCACAATGGAAATTGTAAATCTGCTGGAAAACATTGACAAAGGGCTCGACTAAATGAGTCCAGATGAGGAGGTTGAGAGATTGCCAGGTTGTTTTCGTTGCTCTCCATCTGCGATTAGCCGCTAATGATGCTTGAGCGTCGGATGACCTCACTCGCACGCACGTCCACTGCTACCGCGACTCCTATTGTGTCGCAGCTTTTTTCGGAGTCTGATTGACATGATTGGCATCGCGAACAGCATTGCCATCGTGACTCAATCATCAGACACGATGCCTGCGGAGGAGGCTTGTTAAATGAACCACAAGGGCTTCCTTTCTGTACCCCAAGTGCTTATTAACCCCTTCTACATCCTGCTCTAAACGATCTACAGTACAGCACCTCCTCTGGTTCTCAGCTGGATGTCGACTTGCTCATTGCCCTCACTAGGAAGACAAATCGGCACACGAGTAGAAATGTTTATTTCCCCATTTCTAGTGTGACTATTACCGTCCTAGGACGACTTTATGGACCCTGCAAAGTGAATTCAGGCACTTTTCTAAATATATTGTACATGATGTCTGAAGGTAATTGTAGAAAATATCTGCAAAGACTGAGAGCAATGTGGTTCTGAATTGCAGCATTAAGCATTCTTTGTGACCATTTCATGAGCATTTTTTGTGATGGTAGGGGGGCGGGGCTGTCATGAGTATCCCTTCCCCCACTTGATATAAACTTCAGCGTCGGAATTTGCAGTGACGGTTATATGGCACGATAGTCCAGACAGCAGAGGTTTTAAATGGCAGATCAAACATGTAGAAATTAGTAAGCATAAGAAGGATGCTTGATACAGGGCATGGCTTCACACATTCAGCGGACACAGCCATAGCGTTTGAGAGCAGAGGCAAAGGCTTGATTTTAAAAGAAACAATTTTTGTGAGGCCACATTTTGATGCTTTTTTTCCATCTGTGGTATGTTAATTTTGTAAGAAATTCAGTTAGTTTCAATTTAGGGGGACTTTATTGAATGTTTTTTGACTGAACCTGATTGAATCAACCAATCAATGTATCAGTCAATTTAAGATGGATATCAGTGATACTGAATAAATACTGAAATGGATTCAGTACTAATCTCTTCTTGGTCTTTACTAGGACAACTTAAGCATT
>NW_017841166.1:0-1269 GCF_001891065.2 Hippocampus comes
TATGATCATGATGTGAAATGCTGAACCTCCCATCCGCACCCCCAACCACACAAAAACTCACTCACTTGCCGTCACTGTTGATAAATGCACATGTGGTGGTTGTATAGTAACAATGACCAGAATCTTGCTGGTGTCTAAGGCATCCCCGGGCGTAGTTAATCATTATCAGTCACTGTGCACTGTAGTGTGCCACACGAAATGAAATAGTAGCGCTGGAATGCTAAGTTTGAGGCAAAGTGTTATACTCAATGTGCACGGAGACAAAAATAACTGATTGAGACATTTCTTAGGCTGACTAAAAGTCGCTGGGGACGCATTAAAAATCAAGAAACCTACTTAACTGTTGATTAAAGAGAGGAATCTTTACACCATGAGCCACTACGGCAACCAAACTGGCCACCAGGTGCGAGGTGGTAAGCTGCGACATAGCATCTGTTGTCAATGAGACATCTAATTCAAGCGTTTTAACAGTCAATTCACATTTGTCACTTTGGTAAACTACGTGTGTGGTTTGTCCGTACAATACGTCGTGTCCCACGGGTTGCTCTCCGGAGAAGCCGTACAAATATAAAGATTTAGGAGAGAAACACGGTCAAAAAAAAGCTTCAGGCGCTCGCCCTCCATCGGACCGCGGGCTGGGTTGTCAACAGAAGGGCGGAAAGCGAAAAACACTCACTCACTCATTTACTCACTCACTCACCTCTCTTTAGCAGCAGCAAACAAGTAGCGTCGATGCTATTGGTTAGCCCCAAAAGACAACAAGTACGTAATCATAAGAAATGTACAAAACAATCTACAAAATAAACACAAACATGAATAACAATCATTTGAAAACCACTGAGGAAGAAACCTTACGTATAAAAGGACCCACGGATGTTAAGCTAGAAGGACAAATACTGATGGACTCAAGCCACACAAGCAGTCTCTCGTGTTCAAGGGGGTCCTTGGTCGTCCTGGGTGGGACACATGTCGCATGCTGTCGTCTTTCGAAGGATCTGCCTTTACCTCCTGAAGGAAGATTGAAGTCAACACAACAAAGAACAAAATTGATGAGTAAAACTGTCCAAATCTTCCCTCATATTGAAGATTTGTCAGCCATTTGAGGTTAGCGTGCTCAAGCGGGCTGTAAAAGGGAATTATACAATTGTGGGTTCAAAACGTTACGCGGCTGTGTAGGAACGACCATAGAGGATACAGTATGTAGTTGAGTTTAATGAGCAAAGGGAACGAGTGCCATAAATACAGCCATCTCGGCAGCGTGACCGCCGT
>NW_017841167.1:0-1265 GCF_001891065.2 Hippocampus comes
TGTTCCAGTACCTCACCATGGGGATCAAGGCGGCAAGCGCAGTCTACAGCCAGGCCAGAGAGCGGATGGACGAACTCCACCGCACAATAACGTCTGACCAGAACTCTCGCGCTGATGCCGACCACTCTGGCAGCAACCTGTTAGTTAGCAGGTTCGCTTACGAGTGTGAGACGGTGGCGGTGCAGCAGGCGTCATTGCTCAAGTACCACATGAGCGTCAGTGCATTTCCACTGGCGACACTGAGAGACACACTCACCTCTGCCATTTCGAGATGGCCAAGCAGTGGCCCCCTCTGGAGCATCTATGTACAGGTAAGACTGTGCTAATTTCACTTGGTAAATTCTAAACATTGCTCCACCCACATGCTTTTTCTCCTTTCACATGGGACCTGTTTCAGGTGGAGAACCGTTACCATAGTGCTGGCCGAGCACGTTGCTTTTTTCACTCCGTAACAAGGGACAACGATAGTGTTGTGCCACGGCTCTTTGCTATTGTTGCTGAACAACAAAGGAAGCAACTGGTGGACGCAGCACAGAGGTAGGAGTGGGGAAAAAAATCAACGGAAGCACGCACGGTGTTACTTTCACTTTCCAACGTATTCTGGAAAAGGGCTGAATTTTCCTCAGCTGATGATGACAATTTTTGAAACAATGCATTCTTTGCCCATTGTGTGTCAAATATTTATGGCAACCGTAGATCCTGCGACAAAAGCGCGGCCTTGAGTGTCCTGCCAGAGAACGGTCTCAGCAACCGTATCCGTGGACTGTTCGAAAGCGCCGTCGGATCCGAGATGGGCGTCCACTGTCCCTTACTTTGGAGGATGTACATTCACTACCTGGTGAGATGACAAATATTCCAAAGGCCACCTACATGAATTGGCCTAGGAAACCGGAAGGATACATTGTCAAAGTGGTTCGCATGTCTGCGCTACAGTTTGGGGTTTGAATGTCATGGAGTTTGCATGATCTCCCCATTCTTCATGGAATTTTTTTCCTCCCACATCCCGAAAAAAATGCACATTAGGTTCAATCAAGGTTCTAAATTGTCTACGTGAATGTGACTTAGAATTGTTGTATGTCTTTATTTTCCCTGCGATTGGCTGACAACCACTCCAGGGTGTATCCCGACAACCAAATGAGGACAAGTGGGATAGAAAATCGATGGATGGTCTCTTTTGTATTTAATGTATTATTCAAGAGAGGGCGGCCTGTTGGTTGAGTGGTTAGCGCGTCAACCTCACAATACAGAGGTACCGGGTTCGATTC
>NW_017841168.1:0-1269 GCF_001891065.2 Hippocampus comes
TCAATGAGACCTCCACTCTAGGGAAGGTCATGGCAGGTAACACAAGTTCACATCAGGTGAGAAGGAAAGCCCGTGAAATTTGAGAAAATAAACCCTCTCTGACCTTAATCAAAGTGATTGCAGCACTTGAGTACTCAGAAGAGAACATGTTTGCACAAGCTGTTAGTAAAAGTTAAATTTCCCCCGTTAAATGAAAATAAGCACAAATAAACAATAATTACACAGATCCCCGACTCTTCCTATGGGTCTTGCTGCTTAGTCACCTCCTCCGAATCACTACCTTGGATAAACCCCAAAGCAACACACAGCTGAGGACCTCTGGAGCTTATGACTCATGAGCACATGACGTGACAGGTTTTTATAATGGAAGTCAATGAGAGGGTTGATCAGATGTAATCAGCCGCCGCGTGGCTATAAACGGCCAGAATCCACGTTTTCCGAGTTTTGCAGCATGGATCGCGTTTGCTCCGATCCTGATGGAATAATTGATGTTGCAGGAAAAAATGTTGGTTTTGTATTTGATAGCAGATTTTGCTGCGGGCTGTTTGTCTAATGAGAGAAAAACTAAATCTTGAACGTTAGTCAGCCTCAGAATCGCGTGACGAGGACAATTTTCACCAAGCAACCAAAACCTGGGGTGAAAGGGGACGTTCGTGTTGTTGGGTGTATTTAATCATCGTAAATGGCCGGCTGATTTTGAAAGATCACCTACTCAGGATGATGACAGTCATAAGGTCCAAAAAGTTCTGATTTTCATTTCTTTTAACTGAGGTCTTCAACGACTTTGAGGGATCATTGCTCAGAGTTGCAACAACAACCCCGTAGATTTCAAACGAGATCCGCCCCAAGATGAAAAAAAATTCAAAGGTTGCTATTCTTCATCATGTCTCTCACTACTTACTAACAACTTGTTAAGAATGGGCTGTTGGACAGCTGGTGACCGACGGTGCGGAGACCCCACATGGAGTATGTCGACGCCTCAACCGTATTAGATGTGGCAAATCAAAGTGATTTGTGAGGATGCCTCGTTCACTTGCTCCTTGGAGATGTATCGTCAGGCCAGAACTCATTGGATACTACGCCATCGCTCTCAATTGTTTTATGTTTTATATTATTCGACTTCAATTTTGTGAATGATTTTAGGGCAAATACTTTGGCCACATCCAATATGGCTGATAAGGTCATATTGACAGTTATTCACTCACGATTTAGAGCCATCCATGAATCTAATGCACATGTAATACGAAGCCGGAGGAATCGTAGAAACTC
>NW_017841169.1:0-1271 GCF_001891065.2 Hippocampus comes
TTTTCCCCTTTTCTGCAAAGGTCGGTGCATGGTCGTTGGCATCTGTCACTTCCACGGAGACATAGTGGATCTCCAGTGGGTTCTCAACAACAATTTTGAGATCCATCACGCAGACAGCGCTTTTGTCGCACAGCTGCTCGCGATCGAGGCGTTTATGCACCAACAGAAGCCCATTGTTCGGGTTTACCTCAAACAGCGCGTCCTGTGCGCCAGACACAAGGCGAAACATCCTGCTCGTCAAAGTGCCGATGTCGAGGCCCAAATCTTTTGCAACATTCCCAACAATAGATCCAACCTTAACCTCTTCTGCGGTGGAATATTTCAGCTGGGCTGAAACCAGCTGTCCGTAACAAATCACGAGGGAAAAAAGCACAGGGCGCGTCCAAAACATTTTTTCTCCGCCTTCTTCCTTTATCCTCGTTTGAGCAACTCTTTAAAACACCAGAAGTGAATAGCAATAAATATTTTCCACACGTAACCCGTGGTTAAAAATAAAGAAACACGCTCAGACAGAGAAAGGTCCCCATGCGAGCCGAAGCGATTGTGTTCTTTGTGGTCCAGCAATAACACTCTTTTAAAAGAGCACATTTTGCTGGGCCATCCACGTTGTAACACTGACACCCAGTGGACGATTATCCTCGGTATTATGGCGCTGTGACGCTGTGGTGAAAAAAAGATGGAGAACCAATTGGATTGGGAGCGCTCTGAAGTCGCTGGTAGGTAGCCTGAAGACTGGCTATGTGTGTGACAGCTAGTTTTCTGTCCCAGCCGAGTTGCTCCCTCAAAATGTATTTCTGCTTGCACGCAAAGGACTACAGGACTGTTGCTGTTCTGTAATTCCTCATTTTTCAAAAAAGCATTCAAGCAACATGGCTGCAGGGTGGAAGTTGCTTGCCTCGTGTGGATGGACTGAATGAATGGGTCTGTCATCGAAATGTCTGTATTTTGAGGGGAATAGTCAACAGCAACATATTAAGGGTGCGGGGACTATATTACTGAGTTAATAATTAATTTTACATTTGTGAATTGAACAAGTTCGTGGAAAAAAATGAATTTTCCCAACACTGCTTTTCAGTCATGTGGATTCAATGGCATTCGTTCAGCACCACAGACAGCGCCAGACCTGAAAATGACGGACTGAGTAAAACAGCATTCTCACAACTGGCCTGACGAACAATGGAACGTCTTGTTTGAGTCCATCACAACCAGAAGAAGATGCTAACTAATTTGCCAGGGTTAAAATATGTTTGGACACCTTTGCCTTCTTTATT
>NW_017841170.1:0-1246 GCF_001891065.2 Hippocampus comes
GAGAGAGAGAGAGAGAGAGAGAGAGAGAAAGAAGTGCATCGAGGTCTAGCGGTCAAATGGTGTTAGAAAAGTGAAGAAAATTAAAATAATAAAAATAATAATAAAGACATATGAAGGAAGCTATTTACATAAAGCCATGGCAATTCTAGAATTAGACACATTTGTATATTGATGAAAATGTACAGTGAGAGAAAATAAGTCAACATTTAGAATCGGAATCTTATCAAGCTTAACTATATCTGCTTTCAGGGCTTTACCACTGCCGGTTTTGGTAGTGTTGACATTTTGCAGGGAATGAATAATAAAGATATAAAATACATAATATCGCTTGAATCCTGTTTTCTTACCACCAAAGAATACCTGACCACCAGGATGTGGGATGCCTGCAGTGTGAGCAGTGGCTTCTTCATCTTTGTCAACTGTGACATTCAGGTGATCTTGTCCACAGCTGAGCTCCACTGAATGCCACTGACCATCGTTCAGCCCTGAACCTGTCACCAATAAATGTCATCCTAAAATCAAGTTGCCCGATGTGAAACTTTGTTTACAAACCCTATCTAATCAAAGGCGGTTAAAATGACATTTCTGAGATCCAATCAATGATAGATTGACTTTTTTTTTTCAGAATCAAAACACTTTTATACAAAGTTCAGTCAACATGAGAATGGTCAGGTGAGCCAAGTTTCATCATGTCTGTCAGAATCTATCTAACTGAAAACACCTCAAGGGTTGGTTGGCATGGAGACAGCAAATCCAAAAGTTGCATTAATGTTGGAAAGATGACATCAATCTTAACTCAAACTGCTTCTGGAGATATACACCAACTTGCAAGTTTATCTGTTGCGTGATCAAGATCGTAACTCAATTTATGTATGCTGTACATCAACTACATTTTTGCCATTGAAATGAATTCAAATGCCATGAATATGTTCCAGCTCCATGGCCCACCCCCTGAAAAATGTTGTTCGATGTTTTTAATAAAGGAAAATAGCACTGTATCATACCAAAACAATGGAAAACTTAGAAAACTGCAAAGATGTAAACCGGTGCTAGAAACTGCACATTGAGACAAGTCACAGCAAAAACTTGTACAGTATGTGGAATGCCTTCAGGTGCGTGTCCAAGTGACTTTTGGCCTCCTGTAGGTGCTCCCAAGTGCTCTCGTTTTGCATTTGTGTATTTGATTGCTCAGTAATTGTATTGTTCGGTAACCAGGCTGTTCTCCGCTTAAACTCTTAAACTCTTA
>NW_017841171.1:0-1268 GCF_001891065.2 Hippocampus comes
GCCGGAATTGTAGAGCCAAAAGGTGAGAGGAAACAATCCTCCATCCCTGATTACTTCTCCCCTCTTAGATTTTGGTTACTCAACCACTCATGCATACTTAAGCGATCAAAAGCATGAAAGCCGACTGTTTATTCTTTGGGTCTCCAAGGTAGAGTCTGAAAATAAAAGCCTGATTGTTTTGCACGTGGAAGCGGGGATGCGTGCGTGCGTGCGTGCGTCATCTGCGGGTCACACCTCAAGGCCAAGTTGGAGGGAGATGAAAGGCAGAGGCATTGCGCTCTGTCCTCTGCCCAATGATTGTTCGATACAACGCAGCACTGGAGGTAAACAAATCGGACTCCATTGGGTGAGAGGATTTTGGGCAATGCGAATGTGTTATCGGCAAAGCTCCATGCTCTCCGAACTGTGTGGAAAACAAGAATCCTCCGCAGTGTCGTGATTCATTCTTACTCTCTCCCGGAAGCTAAAATGATGCTTCGAACGTGTTCCACCTTTCACCTTGGCAACTCCTTGGAATGTACATCCATCTCCTCCAAGCTCAAGCAAGGCTAGACTTGTCATCCATTAAATTACGATCGCCGGCAATAAAGGGGGATGCGCTGCTTTTAAAAGGTAATCGACAAGCCGATTCGGTTGGCTATGACCGGGCACTCCCCGCACTTACTCGTGGCACGTCTTATCTGTGGATCGTGACATGCCTCACATGAATACAAGCAACTCAGTGAAAATTTTACACGGGCCCGCGGCCTGTTACAAATCTGTGATTTGTTTACTATTCATTGCGAGTCGGGCAAGTTTTAAGGACAAATCTACCAAGCCTTTTTCTTGACAAGGATTTGATATTTTTTCTCGACGGTGCGCCGGGCCCGCTTTAGAAATAAAGTCGCCTAGGGATCGGATTGGATGTGAGGCAAGGCGAGCTTGGCAAAATATTTGCGGCTTGAAAGCACATACCTCAGGTCAACAGTCTCAACCATGCCGATAAATTCCAACGTGGAATTGGACATCGTGTCCTTGGCAATGTTTCGTGCGATCAACTGAGCAACGGCCTTCCGCCAACAGCCGTTCTTGTCGCAGAGCACACAATGTGTGAAATGATTCCGCTCATCATTTCTGTCGCTTGGAAAGGTCGGAAACATTACAAAAGATACTGACCAAATCGTTAAGTTGGGAACACTGAGTGTGCTTTTTCCACACGAGCTCAGGCGGCCATGTTTGAGGAAGCAGAGCATGTCGGCTCGCGATTTACTACATCCAAATTCCCTTTT
>NW_017841172.1:0-1271 GCF_001891065.2 Hippocampus comes
AAAAAAAGAAACACCACAACTATGTCCTTTTTTTCTCCTTAGCTCCTCCACCTTAAGAGCAACAAATACCTGACAGTGAACAAGCGCTTGCCTGCACTCTTGGAGAAGAACGCCATGAGGGTGATGCTGGACCCTGCAGGAAATGAAGGCTCCTGGTTCTACATCCAGCCCTTCTACAAGCTGCGCTCCATCGGGGACAGTGTGAGTCACAACTTACAGATGGGGAATTCACCATATTTTGCGCTAGTTGTAATTACGAGATGGCTGTCGATACCATGATATAGTAAAACTTCTCGGAAGGCCTTGAAGAGCCAGTTGAGTCTGCAATAAAACCACCTACATGTTGAATCAGACGACAAATCCTGACAAGTGAACATTGGCCAGCGTTGTATTTTGTGAAATTCCAATGGCAGCCTTTTGATGACACATGTTTGGCTCATAAATCGATGCATCCCTCACATAAAAAGTACAATGTGATGGGCAGATGTCCTGTTTCCTGTTTCCTTCCCCTTTGCACAGCGAGACTAGGAGCAACAGATGTATTTAATTATTTTATTTTCAATTTTTTTTCATGAAAATATCAGCTTCTACATTTCAGTTGGCAACTTTGAAACTAAGACACCATCGATGATTTTATTTGGATTTTGTAAATCATAACAATGTACCTCAGACCATCATTCCTCTTTAACAATGATGAAGCTCCATCCATATGTACACGGGTATTTAAAAAACAAAACTGCCCACACGTTTTGAAGAAAATCTCTGAAATCATCATATACAAATACTTTCAGATTTCCAAGTGTAAGTATCAAAGAAACAAATGATGTTATAGTATAGACCCACCCCAATTTGACTACGTAGTAGCATGAGAACAGTATTTGGAAAAGGTTCAATATTCATAAAGGCCTCTCGAGGAAAAGCAATGCAATTAAAACAATTTACGTGTGGGGACAAAACAGGCCCAACAACATTTTAGTATGTACCGAGCGTTAGTGTCTGAGTCACCAATCAGATCGCATTTATTGTATCTCTACATGGTGCTCTGCCAGCCCACAGTAGGATTTTACCTGGTCACCAATCTCTTGTTGGCACTAGCATGGTGTCGTCAGCTTGCACCTTGGCAACAAGCAGCTCGCATAAGCTCCTCCCGGACTCATTTGAGCTTTTACAGGAGGCCTGATTATCAGCTTGAGCCTCACAAGATACTCATTGCTGCAAGCAGTGGTTACTGTCGCTTTTGAATAGTTTAAATACGTTAAAAAAAAAAAAAA
>NW_017841173.1:0-1271 GCF_001891065.2 Hippocampus comes
CACTTTATTTTGCTCTCGACTCTCCACATCATCTGTACAGCTGTCATACTTCAGTATTACAGTATCACACTAAACACTAGTCGTATCCTTACATTGTTGAAAGATTCTCTGTACTTATGTGTTATGTCCTAAATGTTCTTTTTGTGAAAGTTGATTGCTGCTCGAATAGTAGAGTGGCTCAAACTACCGGAGACAAATTCTTGATGTGTTTTTCAACATACTTGGCCAATAAAGATGATATCAATTCTGATCATTGAAAGGAAAAAAAATCGGATTCACTCACAAAAAAATCTAACTAACTGCTACAATGTTGAGCTTGGTATTTTAGATGAAGGGATCTGCTGTCTTTCTGATCAAGGTGCTTGTTTAATCAGCACCGGGAGAATAAAATACAAGCATCTAAATTGTTAGGATATACAGTACATGCATATTCATGACATATTACCTCTGCTTTTAAGTCATTACAGTAGTAAACACTGCAAACATACACAGGCACACACTCAGCAGGATGCTGCTTTTGTGGCCGTTGAGCACTTCAGGAAATCAGTCTCTTGCTTTAGGACACCTCAGCTGTAGGTCCATCAGATGGTCCCTTACTGCATCCTCTTCAGCTGTCTGTCCACATTTGCTGAATCTCATTTAATGTTGTCCATGTTCTCCTTTCAGAATTGAACCAAGACTAAATGGTGGCAGGCGGCAATTTTATCTTTCCCACATGGCCAATGTTGCCCCATGATAAGATTTTTTTTAAAACCACTGCTAGGTTTACCACCACACATCCATACACATTTTGGACGGCTGTTGTCTCAAAAGAGGGGCCAACTCCTTAGACTACATTAACACAAACAGTAACTGAGCACTTTCCTTCTAATACAAAATAAGCATTCTGTATAATGCATTACCATTGTTCTCCCTTGGCTTGTACCATTATAAATGTAAATAACTATCCATGAATTTATTAATATCTGAAACAAACACAAAAATGGAGGATTTCCAAGAGTGAAAACTCTCCGGGCCCGGTTTTCAGCTTCTAAAAAATCTTGCTCCTCCTGAAATATTTAACAGCCTCTCTTCAGCCATCTTTATCTCAGTCCATTCCTGGCCCACACCCTGACTCAGCGACTGAAGAAAAGCAGGATTTTGCTAGTGTTGCTCTTTCCATTTGCCATTTATCAGAAATGTCATCACAATCATGCACAGATGACACAGGAAAATTCCGACTCATCAACAACTGTAAATGGTAAATGGACTGTCACAAAAAAAAAAAAAAA
>NW_017841174.1:0-1271 GCF_001891065.2 Hippocampus comes
TGTGTGTGTGTGTGTGTGTGTGTATATATATACCTTTTTGCAGGATGGGGCCTTCTCATTGCTCTTTTCTGATTTATCTCCTGACATCACACCATCAGCGAACGAGGCCTTTTGGTTCACATCGCACTCTGCAACTTGTGCTGATGAGCGAAAAAAAGAGCTGATAACATTGTAACATGGAGGTTTTCTAACCAGGTGCATGGCAACTCGGTTCTCTGGTGTGCAGCTCCTTAAAGGCTGAAGATACTCACCACTTCCTGCCTCAAGAGGTGTATGTGACAGCCACGCTGTAGTCAGTGGCTCTGTACGAGAAATACAATGAGAAAAACCTATACATGATGGGTATTAATAGATTGCATAAAATCTGAATCATTTCAGGGGTTACCCTTATTCAAAACATTTTGGTTAATGATCTGTTTATTATTGGATACACAATTACACATTCAATGACAAAAATGTTGAGTTAAAGTCGCATTGATAATGTCTTTACCTTTCCAAATCATTATTTCATTTATTATATGAGCAGATTTTTGTTCATCTTCTGGTTGCATCCATTCATCCATTTTGGATGAAAGATGGACTGCACCATAGAGGGGTTGTGAGTCATTCATGGGGATTATTCATATTGTCTCTGAGTGTGGAACCGAATTCATGCTGAGTGTTCCATTTGACCATTTTTATTCTCTTTACTTTCACTGACCTTGACAACATTCTTACCTGAGAAAGTCATTTTTACTCTCAGGCTCTGCAAGAAAACAAGAGCAATAGGTTTAGGGTTTCTCGATGTCTAAGATTACAAGAACACAGTACACTTACCTTACTTCTCGCCCAAGGCTTTGTTTCTCGCTCAAATGAATCGGCAACTCGCTCTGAAGTACCTGACCACTCTGAGGATGTGCCAATTCTGTTCAGGTTTGCTGCCGGTGTGACCTCTGGCTGACTGGCAACAGGAGCTGCGTGGTCCATGAGAATTTCATCTTTTAATACAATCATCAGCCACAACAGTATGGCCACTTGCACAACATGATGTCAAATACAAAAGAATACAGCTCTTGTATTAGATATCGTTATATCAGGTAAGTGCTTAAAATGTCGTGATTGTTCACTGTATACTATTTGTTCAAAAGACATGATTGGTGACATTGTTACAAAAGACACCTTGATGAGAAGCCAACTCGTATGATTCTGGAGTTCTGTCTGGAAGTGACGGTGCAGGCGTGAGGGGACTTTCTAGGGATATACACAGTGGTGTTTATTTGAGACATTTGTGC
>NW_017841175.1:0-1270 GCF_001891065.2 Hippocampus comes
TTTCCATGCACAAAGTTGTAACTGTGAAAAAACAAACAAACCAATTTCTGGCTGGATAATGGCTTAACCAAGTGGAATATTTTTGTCCTCTCCATTACAGTTCTTTGCCGATGTGAAAGAGGCTCAGGACAAGATGAAAAAAATGCAGGAGACTATGAATAAGAAATACAATTGTGATCGTTCCACCACAGCCACACGCCTGGAGGATCTGCTGCAGGATACTGTGGTAGGGGTGATTGCTTCCACATACCTTCACATACGGTCTAGTTGTCACCCGGTTTTAATCTAGTTTGCTTCTGTGTCAACAGGAGGAGCGAGAACAGTTGAATGAATTCAAGACACACGTGAATGGCCTTAACAAGAGGGCTCGCTCCATCATTCAGCTGAAACCACGTAACCCCACCACATCCATCAAAGGCAAACTGCCCATTCAGGCAGTCTGTGACTTCAAACAACAAGAGGTGCGGATTACTTGTAGTACGCAAAATGATGAAGTGGAGCAAGCACCAAAGAGCCATCGTAGGCTTAAATTTTCTATTCCTTCACAGATTACTGTTCATAAAGGAGACGAGTGTGCACTCCTCAACAACTCCCAGCCTTTCAAATGGAAGGTTCTGAGTCGCTCCGGACATGAGGCAACTGTGCCTTCTGTTTGCTTCCTGGTTCCACCAGTAAACAAGGATGCCATGGACAGTGTGTCCAGGTGAGAAAGCAAAATATACATCTGAGAGATTGTGTGATTTCATCGAGTTTCCAAGAGTATCCTCAGAGGCCGTGGTATGTGCAGTCGTGTAACAATGGATGTTGCCTATCTCCTACGCCCAGTCTGGAAACAGGTCATCAGCAGATGGTGTCCATGTGGCAGACGTTGTATATCAACATGAAGAGTCTTCTGTCGTGGCAGTACCTGATGAGGGACTTTACACAAATTCGCTCCTGGAACATCACAATGGTGTGTGACGACACATTTCTTATTCAATGTCTCTTGGGTCCTAGCTGCCTGCTGATCTTTAATTTCATTTTATTGTTTGATTTGTTTAATTTAAAATTGCATTTAAATGAAATGAAATGATTCGCTAATGGCGTAGTGGTGTGCACGCCTGACTTGCTTGCAACGTGGGATTGGTTCCAACTTAGTGGCGGTGTGAATGTGGGTGTGAATGTTTGTCTCTATTTGTGTCATGCAACTGACTGGCGACCAGTTCAAGATGTCCTCTGCCTTCCGCCCGTCGTCAGCTGGGATAGGCTCCAGCATCCCCGCAACCCTGTA
>NW_017841176.1:0-1271 GCF_001891065.2 Hippocampus comes
TTTTTTTTTTTTTTTTTTTTACAGAACAGTGTTGTGGTGCAATGATTCATGTTTTGGGTTCAACTTGAGGTTGAACTCAGTCCAGCAGGTTTGACTATGTGGCAGAACATAGCCAGTTTTGGGGAAAAAAAACCCAGATTGGACAGTACAAAACGAATAGCTCAGTCTTTTTGCCATAAAGCCTTTCCAGGTATTAGCTCGATGTATTTTTAAATGCCAAATATGCAAAGGCGAACCACAAAAGATTTGCATGTGTGCATGCTATTGACCACATGTCTGCAGATGTTGCGAGAGGTCTGGGTGAGGGGTTCCCGTCCCGGTCATGTGTGTGCACAGAGCATATCGAGTTGATGTGAGATTAGCTGTGCCGATTGCCCCGACTTCCTTTGCTTTGACAATGAATGATGCGTGCGTAATGGGGTGTCGACGGACATGCTGCGTAATGCAAACAGCGAGACTAACTATTCACCCCAGTAGGACACGTATGACCTGACTCTGTTCACGGTAATTAGGATTTTTCTGCCGGTGAGGTCCTGTCTTCGAAGAGAACACTACCTGGCCTCCCTGTAGGTGCAGCGTCATGCATACAAATAGAACTCCAAGAATAGCGTTAACTCATGTAGGTCGGGTCACTGCATCATTGGTATTCTCGGAGAAGAAATATTAGTTTATGTGGAGCGCTATGTGGCAGAAGTTATTCATGTATATTAAACAAAGCTCGGAAGAACAAGACGGGCTAGAGGTTAAAGCCTGACTGACTTTCAAACAAATCCAGCACTGACGTGCAAGAGTATATAGTAAGTGTCAGTCAGTTGTACAGTTACACTTTGTGATCAGATATTCACTGACATTCAGTCAAGCATTCTGAGGAGTTTCATCTGGTGCCCGAGAGGCATTGGGGGGATTCGCACTGTCGCTGGTGGATAATAAAATAAAAATAATAAAAGTCCGTCTGTCTGTTCATCTTCTGTCTGTTCATCTGCCCATCTTCCCTCCCCTGTATTTAATGTTAGCTAGGCTAACGCTAGTCTTGAAGCTTATCATGTTCGTACATTTGTGGGTTAAACGACCACAAGCCTTACAGTAGGTTAACCCATACGTTTTTGTTTTAGTGTTTGAGCGTTCCTTTTTATTTTTATATTCAGTGAGGCAGCACCGTCTGGCTTGAGCATGCCGTTAGCATCGCCTGTGTGTGCTAACAAACTAAGCCACAAATATAGAATAATATTAATAGAAGTAAATATTAGTCTGCATGTTTTTGGACTGTTTGC
>NW_017841177.1:0-1271 GCF_001891065.2 Hippocampus comes
ATAAACTCGATTTGAACCCCCAGAGTCTAATTTTCAAGTCATTTATAAAGCCTCTGCCAGAACGGAGGATAAGAAGACCACACTTGTAAAAATATTACCTTCTTAATAGCAAGAACAGAACCTTTTGCCCTCCACATTCAAGAGAACATTGTCTTACAACACTCGTTCAATTCTTTTCAAGCTAAAACGACCGGTAAAATATCCCCGCAAGTGTCATAACTGACCTCCTCTGGCATTTCTTGTAGGACCACCGACGATGTGGAAAATTGCGTGTGTGAACATTGTGTCCCTTGCCGGATGACATCAACAGAAGCGAGTGTGCCAGGTAACCAACCGTCTCCTCAGCACGTATTTATAATCTGATGACGCAGCATGAGATACAATTTGGAGACTGACTGCAGAGGTCTCCAAGGTAGATCTGGGCCATTGTGCTCATCTTCTGCAAGACTTTTTTAAAATTGTAGTTTTAATCTTCATCTCAGAAGATTGGCCTCTTGAGAACTTGCCTGTGATTTAACATGTTTTTAATGTGTTTGTCTTCAACTACTTGCCACTAACAAGTACCCAAAATAGAAAGAAGCTAATTCGGCATAATTTTAATATTGTTTGAAAGGACAACAGTTTTTTTTTTTCTTTCTCTTTTTTTTTTTTTAATATGACACTCTCAGTGCATTATTAGTTCCCCTCCTTGAAGATGGAAGTACTTACATACCACATTTCAATTCATTCAACCAATTGACAACCAGCCCATTCATTTTCTATGCATTATGTCGTGCATAACGAAATTCTATGTCATCTGATTTTGGATGACAAAAGTGGGGTACTGGTTGCTACTTATTCACAGGGCACACTCATCCATATATTATTATTATTATTTTTTTTTTTAAAACATCACATGTCCGCATTACGTTCATGAGTGACCTGGAGTCTATCCCAGCTGAGACTGGGCGTCAGTCGATAGCCTATCCATCATTCCATATTCTATCCCGCTTCTTCTCATTAGGGTTGCGAGGAACCGGAGCCTTCCCAGCTGACCTTTGGCAAGGGAAGCGAGATACATCTTGGACTTGTTGTCAGTTAATCACAGGGCGCATCCTTGAATTCATTATTATATGATTTTTTTTCTCATTCGGGTCACGGGTGAGCTGGAGCCTTTCCCAGCTGGCTTCTGACGAGAGAAGTGGACGCACACTGGACTGGTTGTCAATCACAGGGCACGTGCATCCATTTTCGATACCACTTTTCCTCATTAGTGTTGGAGGTAACTGGAG
>NW_017841178.1:0-1272 GCF_001891065.2 Hippocampus comes
ACGGAAGAGGCAGTGTGTGGGGTGGGCTGGGTCCCTGATGATGCAGGGAGCCCTCTTTATGTATCTGCTGGTGAAGGGGATGTGGGATGAGTGTACCCTACAATCTTCTGAGCAGACTTTACCGTCCTTTGAAAAGCCTTACTTTCTGCAGCTGAGTAGCTGCTGTGCCAAACTGTTATGCTGGTGCTGAGAATGTTCTGCACCACACATCTGTAAAGATTCTCCAACCTGGAATGTCGCAGCTTCTGGAAGGAAGCCGAGACATTGGTGATCTTTCTTCAGCAAACATGAGGTATTCCGGCTCCAGGTGAAGTCCTTGTAAAGGTGGTGGACCCCAAGGTATTTGAAGCTGGAAACACTTGCGCCGCTGTGCCGCCAATGTGCAGGTTGTTCAAGGGGCATCTGTCTTTCGTGGAGTCCACCACTATCTCTTTGGTCTGCTTCACGTTGGTCGGAAGGTTGTTGTCTTTGCACCAGTCCACTAGATGATTTCTGGCTTATCTGTAGTCGAACTGACTGTTGTTCATGATAGATTCCACTATTGCCGTGTCATCTGCAAACTTCACTATAGCACAGCTTAGGGAATTTCTCAGAGCAGTCATAGGACGACGCACATTATATGCTGTTTCTTGGTGGTCCATGATTATGAGGACCTCGCGGGGTAGAAAGCACCAGCCCAGCGTCTGCGAAGTTTGCTGTTCAGCATTGAATTTGGGGCTGTTGAAGCCACTGCACTCACCGTCTACCAGGCTGGGCTGGCTTTCCACTGGATAGTTCTCAGTGAGAGGCGAGGTACACTGTGGAAAGATCACCAGCCAATCGTGGGGCACCTACAGACAAAACATTCACGCTCACATTCACAAATTAGGACAATTTCTATTGTCCGCAATGAACCTAACATACAGTACTTTTTTTTCTCTTATTGGAGAAAGCTGGAGAACCCAGAGACAAACCATACACCAAGCACAGGGAGTCATGAAAACTTTAGACATGAGGATTGGGGCTGGAATTCAAACATTCAACCTCAGAGAGAAAAGAACTCCACACTTATATAGACAGTAAATAGCATGGACATGTGTGATGACACGTTTAACCTTGGAAATGACATTTGAAAGGAAATATGAGTGTACTGCATATGTTAGGACAATGAAGGAATGCAAAATTTTTGAACCCCTAAAATCATCTGCATTCTTTTGCTTTTGTCAACACGCAGCTACTATTGTTTTGAAACCTGACAGAATGCAGACATGGTCAAGGTTTTTTTTTTTTTTT
>NW_017841179.1:0-1272 GCF_001891065.2 Hippocampus comes
GTGAGCTCTGACATGCGACATTTCCACGAGTATCAAACAATCTCTGGTGGCTGGTATGCGCAGGAATGGACGAGTCGGTTTGCTCTGCTATGGAGTGTGAAACATTGTGCATTCTGCACCAGGCCAGCTTTTTACCTTAGCCAGCTGCCCAATACAATAAATATTTAACATCACCAATTTGCCAGTTCAATTTAAAAACCCTGTCCAGCTGAAGACCCAAGTTCAAGACTGTTGGCTTTTGATAAGGATGCAGGATGGAATGTGCAAGGCCCACTGGGACTAAACACCCTAAGTTTTGTTTTCATCTTCATTTCCACCAGATTAGGCAAAAGTGGCCTCAGTGAGAGGGCATCTTTTATTTGATCGGTGGAAAATAGATCTGACGATTACCCGCATAGCCGCGGAAGGAAATGCCTTGTTTTCTTAACATGGAACCCAAGTGCAGCGGGTGCAGTGAAAACAGCAGAGGCCCCGCCATTGATCCCTGTGGAACACCGTAAGACAGTGGGGCGCTGCATGACTCGGAACGACCAGCGCTAACACCAAAACCTCTGTCATCCAAATAGGATCTAAAATAGGATCTCTACCGCTAATGCCCACCGGGTGCTACAAACAAGCCGGCTGAATACTTTGGCCTGCAGTTACAGCCAACAAAGCAAGACACTGTCTCCACTGTCATTAGCCGGTATGATGTAATTAAAGACCTCTTAACAGGTTGACTCTCTGCTATGCATCATCTTAAAACCTAACTGGAAAATCGCAAACACTCGTCTTTGGTGACAAACTCAAAATCCGCTCATGTTAGAACATTTCGCCTCCGATTGGAACGTGTGACCTGAGCACGTGTGGCACCTTTCTTCTGATCGATGAGTGTGACCTTTGTGCGCGTACCGCTTCTTATAGTGTGGAGATGGCATGCAAGCGTAAAATAGTGTTCACTACTGATCCTGGACTCTTTAGGAGCCTTGCCAAAAGCGGCAGCTCACGATCTCGAGATCGCGTTTTGCAAAATCACAGATAAATCGTTCAGCTCTACTCTGGCGTGTCCAAAGATTAAATGCTCTATAACGACATCTTGTTTGCAAGCGGGGGTTGCCCGGCAGCAGAGGAGCATCTGCACGGGGATGCGGCCGCCAGGTCATCCGGAGTCAACTCCTCCTTTGACTGGCTTCTTGACATGTCTGCATCTTGTCATCGAGAGACGACACCCAAACCACTGCAGGTGCTGGTTCACGTTCAGCTGCCATTTTTGGGTTCACTTTATCCTAATGG
>NW_017841180.1:0-1274 GCF_001891065.2 Hippocampus comes
ATCATCACGCTCCCTCATTTCCTGTCCCCGATGACATCACATGCAATAAATAAATAAGTGGTTGAGCGAACTTGAATCTGGAGGTTTAGCTAGAGGGTCAAATGATTAGGAACTGGTACGCCGGGTGAAGCTCTGTAAAAACACAGTTGGATGAGTATCTTACGTATGCGGATGAGTATTTAATTAAAGTATGTGAGCAGACTTGAGTGAGAGGGGTGATGGGGAAAATGAACATGTCGGTGCTTGGCCAAAGCTTGACATGTTGTGAAAACACCTGCAAACGTTCTCGCCTGGCCCTCAAGGCAACTGCTTAGCTCGTAAAACTTCTCACAAGCCTTGTACGGGCAGCCGCAGCGTCGCCTGATGTCACGGGAAAAAAGATGTTTTCTCGTCTGGTTGGTCGAGGCCGAGGAGGCAGGGGAGACGGCGGTGTTTGGGTTGACAGAAAAGGCAAACGGGTCAATGGGAGATAAACCGAAGGGCGACGAGCCTTCTGGGGAATAAGCATCCGATTGCACAATTCCAATGAAAAAAAAATTGTCAACATTTTGTAGCACGGTATTTTTCTTCATTGTATTTACTTTTCACAATGACCGTTTCCAGTTCAATTTTTCATCCGTGAATTTATCACTACATTTTAAAATGTAGAAGTTTTGCGATTTTTATTTTGTATTTCAAATATTTTTTAAAAAATTGTTTTGAAAGATCTGCAGTATCTTTGATAACTATTTTATTCGATTCTTCGTTACTAGTTGATCCTAGTTACTTTGACGTGACAGTTTCATTCCGAGATGCTGTTTTGCATATGAATTTTTCACAAATATTTTTATATTTTGTACTTTCTAACTTAACATTTTAAATGCTTTGCCTTGTATTTTTCTCTATCCATTTGTCATTCCCAGATTGGAGGTTGTTCTCAAAGTGAGTGAGTACATTTGATCATTTTTAATTCTTTAATGTTCAACTGTATTTATCCATCCATTCCTGCACGGGTGTCAAACTCGTTTTTGTTCGTGGGCCACATTTTAGTTACCGTTTCCCTTGAAGGGCATGACTAAAACCAAATTTTAAAAAGTCAATCACGGTTTCTTCAACTATTGTTTAAGTTACTGTAAGGACGAGTTTGGTTACAAGAAAATGCTTCCAATATATCTCTTATTTATTACATGTGAGCATTTTAAATTTTGGTAGAGATTATAGCATGCATGATGGAAGTTGATTTGCTTTCGCAGGCCACATAAAAATGATGTGGCGGGCCAGATCCGGCCCCCGGG
>NW_017841181.1:0-1272 GCF_001891065.2 Hippocampus comes
GATAACACAAAGGACTATTTTCAAATTCGACTAATGTACAACCAGGTCACTTTTCAAAATATTTCCCACCTGTTATACGAGCAGTGATTCATTCACAGGTACAACAAGCACCCGTTTTCCCTATTTCCATTCTTTATCACATTGAACGTGAAATGATCCGTTTGCTCCCCACCTTTGCTCTTTCTCACAAACACACTGGCAACAGGCGTCACTGTCATTGGACTGCTATCAAACGCAGGCGTGATAAGAGCACACAAAAAGAGCCCATATGGCACGTAGCAGGAAGCCATCTGAGTGGCCATGATGAGGCATTCAGCTTCATAATCACAATCCAGAAATAGGAAAACCGTCACGGCATTGGACAAATTGCGGAGATGCTGTAAACATCCACGCTAGAATAATTAAGATGGCACACCCATCATGACTTTGGCCTATAAAAACAAACAATTGGATTTCCAAGGCACTGTAACTACAAAAAAGGAATGTGTAGCATTGTCAAACAATATATTATTATTATAATGGTTCACCGGAAATATGCAAATATTTCATCTTGCGCAGGTTGTCGTTACCTCAGAATGAAAAGAAAGGCACAGCGATGGGATTTTTTTTGTTTTGCATTCATCTTAAAATATTCTATTCGTCAGGGGAGCCTGATTGCACCGCACAACTAAATTTTGGAGGGGGCGTGGGGCATTGCCTGCCTCCCATGACCACGCCCACAAAACAGGTGATCCACGATGGTCATGACCTGAGCCCTTAGGAACTGTGATGTCATTTTCAGTCGACAATAAGTGGTCGTACAAAGCAAAACGCTCACTTCTTGAGATGGATAAAAATGGGCGGATTTTTCTACTTAAGTGATTTTTCCACCAGCGCAATATTAATCAGAGAATGCAGCACCGTTTTGACGAATGGGGGCGCATGGAACATATTGTCAAGAAAACTTCTTGAGGACTTGACTCATTGACAAATGTAATTTAGACGATTAGTGATGCCTCTAAAAATCCTTTCAGCCATGATGCATCCGCTCAAATTAAAAATAAATAAAATTATTCTTTGAACGCGTGATCCAAATGGCCAGGCAATGGCTCTGGCTCACGCTTTATACTGCCAAAATGTTATGGTGCCCATCTGGCACTCTCTCTTCAAAACAGGAAAGCATGCAGGTGGAGGAGATTGATTGACCAGTGCAGTGACAAAGAGGGTGACGTTCGATCTAGAATATTTGAGCGTGCGTAATTCATAATTGTGTTGCTTCCCAAAAAAAAAAAA
>NW_017841182.1:0-1274 GCF_001891065.2 Hippocampus comes
ATGTCAGTTTGTTTCCGTGACGACTGCAGAAGACTCAACAGAGGGTCTGACCCAGGGTTCCCGGAGCAGCGTACAATGCCAATGTGAATGAAGCGCACTGTTGAAAGGGGATAAGGCAGGATTTCTAAGTCTGAAAAACGCGGACTGTTCCTGCTTCGCAGCCAGCCACTGCAAGGTCATGGAGTGGCTGAAGAGTTCCAGCGCAATGTGCAGACGAGCAACTATATAACCTGAAAGTTGCAGTACGATGTACGTTTTTATACATTCATGATTGAAATGATCGTTTTTACAATTCCGGTTCTTACTCAGGAGTGCTTTGTGACGTCTATATTTACCATTGAATGTTTCTGCTCATTATTATGAGGTCAGTAAGGTATGTATTCAATTTTAAATGACATTGTACTTAATATGCATTTCATGTGGTAGATCATCCAATGAGATCCAGCTGTGTGAAAATGTCAACCTTTTTAATAATGATCTATCGAATCTAATATTTTGACTCATGGAGCTGAATATTTGCAAATGGTTCACTATGTGGTCTCTAAATTCCACACCACTGCAATAAACACCCACATTAATAAAGTGAAGATCTTGTGATTCAACTATTATTTGGTGCTGCTACATTATTTTTACACAACTGTATGATGCCAGTTACATTTGTTACAGTGTGACAGCGCCACTTTTCAGGACATATGTGGATTAGGTTGAGCGGCGGGTGGTGCTGCTGAGAGTTGCTGGTAAGTCAGCCTGCAGAACAGTGTGTCATGTGCAACTCCTGACATTGCCAAGTGCACTGGGCCACGAGTACGGCAGCCAGAACCAACAGGAACCTTCCTCACAGCCAGACAAGAAGGAAATAACACCATGGAGGCTGAAAGCACTGCCTGACAGTACTTGACTGTAGTTAGCAAAGGAAGCCAAGCGTTGAACTCATTCATAGTTGAGGTGATGGGGAAATGTGGTCAGAAAGTACATTAAATAATTCTGCCCACCGAATACACATTTACAGATCTAAACATGAGAACCATACTGAGCATCACCCAGAACATGCAAGTCAAATGTAAGAAGGCCCAATGTGGCCCAAACTTTGTACCACATCACCTCAATGTAAATCTAAAAGCAAATACATTTGCATCACCTCGACAGCATAGATAAGTTTTTTGGTACAATCAATTGCACCCACGGGTGAATCACTGGTAGAGAAGAACCAGATCTAAACAAAAGCTACACCGCGAATGAAATGAGCGCAACGCCAACGAATCAAAGTGTTTAAT
>NW_017841183.1:0-1277 GCF_001891065.2 Hippocampus comes
AAAAAAAATCCCTCCAGTGGTTCGTAGAGAAGCTTTTGATGGATGGATGACGTCGACGTGACCCGAAAGGCGTTTGATCATCTCTGCATCGCTTCTATTCTGTCACCGAGAGTCATGCAAAAATCACTTAATATTACAGAAGATTTCAGTGTTATTAGAGGGAAAATAAGCTCACTGCTGTCGTTGCATTATACATCAATAGTGAGTGACAAAAACAATTTGGTAACTAAACTGACAAGCTCGAGAACAAAGGGAAAGTGTGACAAGTTTCACAAGGGGGTCGGACAAAAGATGTGGCATATGCCCGTATGTGTCAGGCAGAGAGACAATTCCTGGGTGGATCCGAGACAGGGTAAAAGAGGGATTCTATTATTAATCGCGTCCACTCTCCAAGCTAAATAAGGTCCTACAAAATGCTACATTTTCACGGCAGTGAAAAAATGTAGCAAATTATCCAGACGGCTCATAAAGTCAGCAAGCAGCGACGCCCACACAAATTGAAAACAAACACAGGGCTCGAGTGTGTCAGACTAGATTTTAGTCTTTGTTTCCTTCTCCTTCTTTGTTTTTATAATGTCTTTGCTCACTTTGCTCTTCGTTATTATTCGGAGCCAAATTAACAACCAGTTCGCACTATGAAAGTTGGTAGGTACATCAATCATGGGCAGGCCTACGAAAAAGTCTCAAGAAGTAATATCCGGAAAAAAAAAATCACAGCAATTCTGCCATTTTGGTTTGGAAGCAGCCATTTTAGGGTTATTTTTGCTATTTCCAGGTGTGCTTCATAGGCAATTGTGGCCATGAGATTTTCCCTCGCCACCAAAGCCAGTTTCAATAAATTGCATATGCATGTCTATAATGAGTAGTCCCACAAAAGAGTCTCACGAAGAAACGCCTGAAAAGACAGAGGAAGTAAAGCAGTTATTTCGTTCTTTTAAAGACTCATCCAAAACAAATGTTACCAAATTTGACCCATGTATACTAGGCAGACGCGTGTGGGCAAAGCACGGCGGTAAATTTTGGTGACTTGCCGTAAAACACAAAACCCGACTAAGTCCAATGCTCCCGAAGAGCATGATGAAATATGGCAGGCATGTCGAATATGAATAGACTCATCTAAAATGTCAAGAGGACATGCCTGAAAAAATATGGCAAGCCTGTTATTTGAACCAGGCATTTTTCAGATCATTTTGGTCATTTCCAGGAGTACTTTAAAGTTGACCTTGTCCGACAAATTTTGTCGGATTTCAACCAAATTTAAAGCACAAAGACATGCT
>NW_017841184.1:0-1277 GCF_001891065.2 Hippocampus comes
ATGGGTGTCTGCGATTCGATTCGCCGGCAATGAGTTTGGGGTACCCCGCCTCTTGGGGGGGTAGTAGCTACAGCACGCCCACCGCCCTCGTGAAGAGAAGCTGTTTAGAGGTTGGACGGATGATTGCCTTTCGTGCAACTGTTTGAGGTGGCGATTGCTGCGGCCATTTTGTCTGTTGTGGTCATGCGGAGAGGTTGACCGCCCCAGTGGCTGAGATGAGAAGCAGGGCCGTTGTTTTCCTCCGTCGCTTTCATCCCGTCATCTATCGCTCCCCATCCCACCCACCCACTCAGTCCTTCTGTCACTGCCCATGTGCTTTGTTTTATGTCCCACCCCCTCATTCTTATGATGATCATATCTCCATCTTGCTCACATGCCCGTCCTCTCATTTCCGACCAAAAGGTTAGTGGGGGTCTCGAGCACCACAGTGACATTCAGAACTGAGTGTCATTCCTGTTTCTGTCATCTCTCCCTCTGTCACCATCCCCCACAATCACCAGCCTTCTCCTGCAGGGAAGACCTTCTGGACCGAATGCCGTGCCTAGAAGAGAGGCTGGCATTAAAAGCTTTCGCGTGCGGGTTTTGTGCTTGCAAGACATGTCATGTACACCTCTGACTCCATATGTGTGCGTGCATTTCTTTGAATCGAGCCTTCCCCTGTCCCAATTTAGACGTTTGTCATCCTGTTCTTCTTCCTCTTCCCTGAGCTTTCAAACCTTCGTATCAAAGCATCTTACCGTAAACGACAGTAGTGAGAGAGACAAAACTGTACGAGAACGGCGTCCGCTTTATATTGCGATTTCTAAACTTGAGTGATGCGTGCTGCCGATTCAAATTTAAGTGCTCCTTGCCATGAATTGGCGCCCTATTAAGGGGAGATGTTGGCAAGGCCCGTGAAGGCTACACCGGCTCGACACACATATGTCTCAAGAGCACACGTGAACGCACGTTGTCGATTTTCTACGGGTCAGCGAATAGAGCTTTTCGATGACCCTCAAAAAGTGAATCTGTCTGTTGGGCAGGTGGAGCCTGTGCGCGGACCTCACGGTGCTCTGAAAATGAGTCAAGGAGTTTGTTGGCTTTTGGCATGCAGGCAGGCGGGGTTGGAAGACACACTCGCCAATCTCAGGGGTCCATATTTCATGTCTTTCGCTCCCATAGGTCTATTTGCTAGATAGCAGTAAATAGTAAGAATGGTGGGTGGGTTCCTTTTCTCCGTGCGCTTGCTTCAAGGGCTTTGCAATTAATCCAAATTCAATTACGATCCCTGATTATTG
>NW_017841185.1:0-1275 GCF_001891065.2 Hippocampus comes
ATTCCTTGCAATGCCAAGCTTTTCGTGATGTCCTTATAACTCATCCCGAGCTTAAAATGAAATTCGATCATGCTGCCCCGTGTCCATTATGTAGCTTTCCTTCGACCTTTCAACTTTGAAAGAAGTTCGATTTTTTTATTTATTTTTTTTTTCAAGTTACCTGCAAGAAGCCATGGCTACTTTGTACACACACTCTAAATACAGTACTTCATGCGCGCGAAGTTGTTCATTCGCATGAAGTTGTAATTCGTGCCCACAAAGTAGTTCCCCGTGAGTACATATTAGTTACAATGTGAAAAAGTTAAAAAAAAACCCAAACATTTAATTCAAAAGTCAAGTCTGGGGCTGTGTAATATGTGCCCTATAATTGGCTGGCGACCAAACCCTTGCCCGCAAATCTCTGCTGCAGGCTCCAGTTTATCCGCGATCTTGTGGAAAAGAAAATGAATGTTACTAAGATTAAAATGAATTCATTAGCTCGATTGTGACCTGGTTAATTAAATTTCCTGTACAATCCAAATAGCTCAGTAAATTAAACGCAATAACACAATCCACCTGCCAATAATTGAATGCCAAGGCAATGATCGAAAACTTGCTCGCAACAGAAGTAATAATTGGAAATCACAACAAGCACATTGGAGAGGAACATGAATAAATGAGAGGTTTACATACGGGGGAAGTCAGCGCCAGGAGATATATGTTCCTCACCCCAATCTCCCTGTTCCTCCTCCATATCTTGACTCTCATTTGATTCTTCTTGCTCCACCTCCCCCTCCGGCAGGTCGACCCAGTCACCGGGCATCAGAGCGGCCGAATCGTACGAGGAGCAGAGGGGGCCCACTATATGAGTGATGAACGACTCTTGGAGTTTAGCGAGCTGTGGCGCTGAGCGGTCCATGAAAGGGCTGATGGGAAGGCCCAGGCTTGCTTCTTCATCCCCCTAGAAAGGTGCCAACTTGTATTATTCTAGGTTCGCGCAAATGCGGACCTAATATGGAAACACGTGGTTTACTGTTACTTTAATAATGTTCTGTCTCACAGTCAAGAGGTTCTGGGTTCGAATCTCGGCTCTGGAATCTGCGTGTTCTTTCGAGCTTGCATGGCTTTTCTGGCTGACTCTAAATTGCACGGCTGTTGTAACGGCAGTTTGAGCCCTGCACCTGACAGCTGTCCCAACGAAGGAAGAGCCCATCTTTAGCCCCCTGTGAGCTGGAATAGGCTCCAGCTGAGCAGTGAAAGGCACTGCAGCGAGGTGTGCCCGCTGTTATTTAGGCA
>NW_017841186.1:0-1276 GCF_001891065.2 Hippocampus comes
AAAAAAAAAAAAGCTGGCAAAACAGACCATCCATCATTTCTTTTGTCCCCAGTAATCAATTTGGAATCATTGCCTAGATAATGCACTCGTGGCTTCAGGTGGTAGCGGGGGAACTTTTTGAAATGAAAGCGCTCGGTCGCTATCTTCATCTGGACGCTCCCCCGGCATGTCGTTTGTCAAAGCCGGTTGTAAATAACTCCTCTTTGTGAGTGTATCCTCATTAACCTTCCCCGTCACTTGTTTCTCATGCCGCCTCGCTTCTGTGATGACGATAACGCTTCAGAAAAATGGAGCCGCTATCTCTTTTGGACGCGTCCGGCGAAGGCGCTGTCGTCAAATCAAAGCATTTGCTTCTTATCACATGATAGCGGCGTGTGATGCTGAGCGGTGGGATGAAGTCATGAAGGAAGCTCCCAAGTTTTCACGTTCAAGTTAGCGCAGCAAAAAACCTCAAGCAAGTTGAGTCAAGCCATTGCTTGGGTTCAGCGAGTCATAAGTCACGTCGTACTATCGAAATCGGCGACTTAGTCTTCTGTTTCCGCACTTGCGTTATAGTTAACCGTACTGTCACATATTTGATTTTAATCGTTCCAAAAAACGGCCTCTGTATAGTCTAAGAGTTTGTTGTCTTCTCAGTGAAACCAACTGACGCTTATTCTGTATTTCATTACTTAGCTAACATTGTGGAGCTAACCTAGCTTAGCCGTCTTTGTGGGTGGGAAACTATTCAGATGAAGTTCGATGCGGTGGTGGTTGTTTCTTATGTTTCAGTTGCAAAACGCGCACGTTGCCATTTCTCGCAACCCCGATATGTCCAACGACATAATCCTTGAAACCAAATGAAATCATCTTCAGCGCTCCCTCGAGCTTCTTGAGGTAGGGAGGTGGCCTCTGCCATTTAGCATACTTGTGGGTTGCTAGTTTTGCCTGGACTACAAAAATGGTCAGCTTGTCTCGGCGATGAAGCCAAATGGCACACTTCTGCTGTAAGTCTGACTCAAATCATGCTTAGTCATGTGACTTGAGTCTCCCACCCCTGGCGATACTGCACAATTTGATATTGATCCAAAACCAAGCAAGGGCCACTGCTGCTGGTACCAACATCGATACATTTTAATTAGCAAGATGGCTACATCATCAAATTGATTCAACAATGCGAGAGCTGATATCAAGCGGAGTGTATCGGTACATTTTTGAGTTGGACTGAAATCCTAAAAATGTCGGTTTTTAACAATAAATGAAGTGAAATATGTCCAGTATCTTTTGGAAAATATTC
>NW_017841187.1:0-1279 GCF_001891065.2 Hippocampus comes
CGGCCGCCTCGTCCATGGAGGGGGTCACCGTCACGGCGTGGGAATGCATGGCATTCAGGAGGTCGCGGTATTTCCCGTCGACGGCTGCACCGTCTCGCAGGAGTTGGTAAACGGCCATGAGCTCATCTAAGCTCCAACACGAGGGTCCCGCTTTTTGGATTTGCGCCATTACTTCGGCCAGCATGCCGCCCCCGGGGCCCTCCACGGCCAACGTGGCCCGGCCCAGGGTGCATAGCTGGGCCACGCTCAAATCGCCGCCATCCAGCCTCTCTTGGCTCTCCGACAACAGACGCACCTAAACGTGCAAAAAGTATGCAAATTACAGGTGCAACAATTCATTTAGGATTGTAACCAAACTTAACTTTTGAGCGTTTCTGTTTTAAATTCCCACCATCAGGCTGCTCCAGGGGTCAATGTAGAGACGTGTGCACGCCGAAAGCGCAGACAACAGAGCGGAATCGGACAGAAGGCGCGAGTCGCGCTCTAGCTGCAGGCACAGGGCTCGGACGGCGTCGTCCTCCAGCACCGAGGGGTCCCGCAGGCAGGGGCTCTCGCCCTGCTCCCGCTCCAGGTCAGCCACGCGGTGGAGGGCGGCGGCGGCCGCGCCCTCCGATACCACCACCGACGAGCGCAGCAGCTTGAAAACCTTTGTCGAAGAACGAAACGGCCATTGAGTAGAAGCGCATTTCAATTTGTCACCGTTAAATTCAAATGAGAATTTAATGCAATTAGGTGCACCGCGATGGAAAGTACTATAAAGGTACTTAAAATGTGATTCTATTTTAGAGTGACAATTTGTGAATTTAACGACAGCTTTTGTTGAACACCTTGGCCGAAGACGAGCAGGAGTTCAAACGCCTGCGGAAGTCGCTCTCCTCTTGGTCAGCGTCGGCAGGTCCATGCCGCTGGGTGAGACGGAACTGTGGTGCCATGTCCCTGTGCGGCCCCGCAAAAAACGGCTCCCGGACGATGGCGGTCAGGCTGCTGGTGCCCCGGGACAGCTGGAGCCGGCGGCAGCCCCCTGTGAGGATGCAGCGCCTTGCCGATGCGCACAGGCAGGCTGCGCACACCAGGCGGGCTGCCGGGAAGATGGAACCGGTGAGAATCCCTCCTGGGAGTCTCTGGACCAGCTTCAATGCCATGACCTCAGTCCCGATGTCGTCACACTGCAACACATAAAGAACGATCCAAAGTAAGATAAATGAGTGGGATGAAATTTTAGTGTACAAACTACAGCACATTAAACTTACTAGCACACATTTTAAAAATAATTTCGAAT
>NW_017841188.1:0-1268 GCF_001891065.2 Hippocampus comes
TATATATATATATATATATATATATATAAATTTACTGTATATAATTACGTTAATTTTTGTGAAGTTACGCTATAATTATAGTTAGAATTTGTTTAATACAATTAAGATGTAAATTCATTAAAAAGGATTTTCATTTTTATTCTATTTCATTAATGAATTTTTATTTTATTTTTTATTTTGAGTTATTTAGCTCGTTTTTGTTAACTCTAACAACCTTGACTTGAACACATAATAACACCATCCATACTTTGCAGTCTTGCCGAGCGGATCTGCCACAGCTGTTTCCGCAGACAAGACAAACTGCAGCGATGCGGACAGTGTAAGTTCTCTCACTACTGTGACCGCACCTGCCAGCGGGCCGGCTGGGCCGAACACAAGCAAGAATGCGCCGCCATCAAAAACTACGGCAAGGCGCCCAACGAGAACATTCGGTAGGTTAAGAACACCTCGACTTATTTTAAGTATTGGTACAAATCAGAGTGTGAATGGTTGATTTCCCATAATTGCTCTGTGAGTGGATGGCGCAAAGTCAGCTGCGATAGGTTCCAGCTCATCCGTGACCCTGATGAGGTCAAGCGCTACAGAAAATGAATGGATAGATGTGGTTTGAACACACAATGGTTCTCAACAGAGAGCCTTCAGTTTTGCCTCGCAAGGTTCCACTCAAGTGAATCAAGTGCCGTTGTCGCTTCGATGCAGCTTGGTGGCTCGCATCATGTGGCGCCTGGACAAGGACGGCGGCGTGGTGTCAGACACACAGCTGACCACGCTGGACCAGCTGGAGGACCACATCGAAGACATGGCAGAGGACGAGCTGAAGGAGTTCAAAGTGGACATCCACAATTTCCTGGACTACTGGCCTCGCAACAGCAAGCAGCACACCAGTGATGTCATCTCGCACATCTTTGGACTGGTGAGTGACTACCTGTTTTGTATACGCATTGGCACAAAACACAAAAACAAAGAAAAGGTGTCCATGATGTGGGTTGTCTCGATGGAGTGATAACTTAGCAGTGGTTGCCAATTGCAAAGGAGTGCTGACAAAAAGCACTATAATAATAAATGTCAACCCAATATAACCAATTCCCCTTTATTTTCCAATGTTGTACCTCCCAGATTAATTGCAACGGCTTCACTGTGAGCGACCAGCGGGGGCTCCAGGCCGTGGGGGTGGGCCTTTTCCCTAATCTCTGCCTGGTCAATCACGACTGCTGGCCCAACTGCACCGTCATCCTCAACCACGGCAAGTAAGTCAATCAGGTTCGAAC
>NW_017841189.1:0-1277 GCF_001891065.2 Hippocampus comes
CATTTTTGGAGTGCAAAGGCAACACTCGGGGACAATGCTGCAAACAACATGTGGACCATCATTTCGGGTTTGACGAGTTCCAGCCCCTCAGCCCACCAGAGAAATGTGATGAGACCTGTGTTCACTCTAACATGATGAAACAGGCTTCCCGTCTGCCATGACGACCACAGACTCCTGCCGGAACCTTAATCGGACTCCCAATAATGAGCTTGTGAGCTCAGGCCCCTGCAGCCGCTGTTTGTTCAAAGAAGTATGGTACCTGGAAAGCTTGTGCCACGATCAAAGACGATGCACAACCTATGTTTGGTTAAATGTCGGACTCCATGTTCATCTTTCAGCAGGCGTTCGTTACCATCAAGCCTCACTGCATATCCTTTCCTGAGGTTAGTGCTTGTTGCTCTGCAACTGCCCTGTTGTTTGGCATACAGTCTTTTTCCTCACTGAAAGGCAACCATTGTAGTGTCTGTCCTTAAGTACTGCCGATTGAGACACCGTGCTGATAAACTGGTGGTGATCCTTAGAAATCTCGATGTCTTCATTTTGTTCAGCAACAGGAAAGTCCTGCCTGAACAGCAACTGCCAAATCTCCCCTCGCTTCGCCACTGAGATTCTGTTAGCTGTAATTCCTGTCAATCTTTCTTTTACTTAATTCCTTTTACTTCCACATTTGAGTCATCCATTGACTGTCCAGCCTATTATTCTCCTCATGGCGTATGGTCCATTATTCACGCTGTTGACCACTGGCAGCAAGTCCATTGCCTTGGGAACATTTACTCCTATGAATAATTCAGCTGTTGATTGGATAGTGGGATCCCCACTATCCAATCAACCTCCTTCAGGTGGTGCCAGCTGTCAATATCCTCTTGTCTGTAGCGACAGGAATGTCTTTTTTTGAAAACACTTCCATCAGTCCGACAAACTCGTTGCTGTCCACGCTGCTGATTTCTAGAACAGTCACAATGCGTGTGTTCACAATCAAGTCAGTCTCCATTCATGTTTCGGTTGTTGATCAGTGTCTCGGGAGCAAAAGTAGTGGAGCTCCCGGATCCAAAAATGTGTAAGTTGCCACTCTCTTAGTTCCTTTTTGCGCCATACACTGGAATTATTGAAGTAAAGTAAGTAGTAAAGAAAAAACCACAACGTAATCTTCAATTTTATGAAAACTGTATTAAATGTTACATCGTATGAAATACGCACACACGCTTTAAATGCGATCTATTGACTAATAATAATGATTTACTTTACACACGAACTATCAGCATTTCAACTTGTAAATA
>NW_017841190.1:0-1279 GCF_001891065.2 Hippocampus comes
TTGATGCGTCGGATGTGTACGAGCAGCGGGCGTAGCCTAGTGAATGAAATCAGCAGCTGGACTTGATTTAGTCTGCATGTGAGCGACTGGGCGTGAGCAGTGGCCTATAGCAGCTCCCTGTGAGTGTTGTCATTTTCTATTTGGGTGTTTCATTGGACTATTTGCCCCCATGAAATAAAGAGGTGAACGTGTCAATCAACGATGATGGCCGATCGGAATCTTATTTTAAGGACTTGATCTCAAAAGTCGACACACCCTTGTTTCAAATGCCAGATTTTCGAGAGATAAATAACTGAGACCGAGACAAATCACGTCAAAGCTTTTTCCACCATTAATAAGATCTATAACCTGGACAACTTTTTTTATTTGTAGTTTTTAATCTTTATTCTAGAGGGGAACTATAAATAAACTTACATAAAATGGTTGCATAAGTGTGCACACCCTTAATCACACAACCATTTAAAGTGCTTATGGCTAACCCCACATAATTATCAACTGTTCTACTTACGCTATTTAGAATTTTTTTCCCCTCCCTTTGTAGCGGAAGCTTTTGTTGCAAACACTGACTTATGACTTTGAACTGTTCATAATTCCTTCCACCTCGTCTCAGGCCCCAGTACCAGCGAAAGAAAACCTGCTCAAACATGATGTTGCCAGCACCATGCTTGACTGTAGGTTGGATCTTCAAAATGTTCAACTTGGTTTTATTGGACAATAAATTTCCTCAGATTGTTTCTGGAAGACTTTTTTTAAAGTCACAAAAACCTGACATTTGTAGGGTGTGTAGACTTTTGATACCCACCGTTTACTGTGTTGACTGGAAGAATGTCTGTCTTAAAGCGACATTTCAGATTGTAGACGAGCCCCACTCACGTGTGGTACGCACATGAAAGGACAATTGTAAAATTGAAGGGATGAGTCAGGAGCGCCCTGGGGGTGGGGGGCACGTGCACGTGCACTTAGGAGTGAACGTGAGGGAAAAAAGCGTTGAAGTGAGATGGCGTCGGAATAACTGGCAGCCGTCGCTTGTCCACCGCTTACACAAGAGGCTTGATAAATACTTAACTAGCCCGTAGCACATGGCGTAAACCCCCGTTGCATAACAAGCAGGGAATAAGATTTGGGAGGCTGATGGGGCAGCGGGGAGGCGAGGGGAGGGCTGCTGGTATCCAAGGGTTACTAGTCGAGCCGCCAGCTTGATCCTCTCGCCAATTGTCGGGATGTTGCATCACAAGGCGACGGGGCCCTCTCCTTCCTATTCTCCTTTCCGAGCGGTATC
>NW_017841191.1:0-1280 GCF_001891065.2 Hippocampus comes
TCTGTGCGGCCCGGTCCCAAACGGGCCGAGGCCCGATATCGGTGATTGGGGATCCCTGCGGTAGACATATGTGCTGTCCTGCATCAGAAGGCTTGGTCTCAGTCTCAGGTCACGGGAGACGATAATGATCCAAAAGCACACAGCTAAAAACACCCAAGAATGGCTGAGAGCAAAACATTGGCCTTTTCCGTAGTGGCCTTTCAATGAGCCCTGATCTAAATCTGTGGAAGGAGCTGAAATATGCTGTCTGCACAATGCAACCTTCAAACCTGGGGCAACTGGAGCAGTTTGCTCATGACGAGTGGGACAAAACAACTTCTGAGAAGTGCAGAAGTGTCATTAAAGTTACAAAAATCGTTTGATAGCAGTTATTGCTTCAGAAGGTTGTACAACAAAATATTTCGATAAGGTTACCATTACTGTATTTATTTATTTATTTTTGGGGTCAAGGCCGGATTCGTGAGTTTGTTTTGTTTTAATTCCATTGACCCACAAATTCAAAGCGATGTCAGCTTTTCATTTGTGAATTTCCATTAAATTATGATTTATTTTTATTATTATTATTATTAGTTGCAGTAGTAGTCGTAGTCTCATTATTATTTCTTCTCTGAGTAGCGTCAGTCAACAAAATGACAATGACGACTAGACAACGGTTATAGTTTACTTTGTGGCATTGGGGTCAGTGTTGTGTAAATAAATGTATCAGTTCTGTGTGGGGTTTATCATATCTTTTTTGTTTATGCCTTAACACGGATCTGTGAAAAAAAAGTCTTTGATAGATTTTTTGATGGATTTTATCATCAATTTGCCTGCAAGAAGACATTTGTCACGCACCCTGCTCCTGTTTAAAGCATGGTACACGGTCTCAGACATTCGTTCGACCTGACTGGACGGCTCGCCGTTTCGGAGCTCCGAAGCAGAGGTGGGAGGGGTGAGGCGGATGAAACCATTTTTAAGCAAAAGGGCCTGTACTATAGACGTAAAAATATTACGTGTAAACTTTTGCACTGCGTGATTTTTACACTTTTCTAGCTTGTTATGAAACACGCAATAAAAAATAACAATTTAAAGATCTGTAAAATTCGCGGGGTACGCGCACTGAACTAATAGTGCCCTAACCCTGCATGGCAAAGTCTCTGGAAACTCGGATTCTGTCAGGAAAACAAATGTGCTGGTAAAAGCCTGAAAACAGAAAATTTCGTCAACTCTCAGCACCCGTCCAAATGTTTTTGCTCTTGCTGCAACTGTCCAGCAGATAGCGCCCCAGCATCATTTGGAAC
>NW_017841192.1:0-1280 GCF_001891065.2 Hippocampus comes
CACACACACACACCGCACATGCATATCAGTGTCAGTGCAGAAGTATCTTGCAGAAGTATTCAAACACCGTGGACTTGTACACGTTTTGTCATATTCCAACTTCTTGTAGATGACTCACTTTTTGTTAACTACACTCCCGACTCAGTTTGGGAAGAATTAGCAGATTTTTAGCTCACTGAAATAAAATCAAACATCAAAGTAGGGCTTTTATTTTTGGACTCGAGTGCATTAAAAGGGGATGAAAGGAGCCGCTTCGATTGGCCGTTAACTGAGGTCAGCCGCGACCACTCACACAGCAGCGCAGCCCTCCGTCTCGCAGATCCGAACGGGTCTGTACTTGTCTGTGAAATTACCAACATTGGGTCTAATCCGCCTCTGCGCAGAGTAATGACACGCTCCGGGCAGAAATGACAGGAAAATAAAAAGGAAGTGTAACGGCATCACGCTCTAGCTCAGGGGCGTCTAACCTCGGCCCTCGAGGGCCCCTACCTCATCTGTTTTCGATGTCTCCCTACTCCATCATATCTGATTAAAATTATCAGCTCATCAGCAAGCTTTTCAGAAGCCTGATGATGATAATAATGATTTGAATCATGTGTGTTGTAGGAGGGAGACGTTTAAAACAAGCTCGATAGGGGCCCTCGCGGACCCGGGGGCTGGACGCCCTTGCTCTAGCTCCATGCGTAGTCTGTAAACAAACACAGCGCAGTTCAACTTCTAAGATCCCGATCAGGTTTTGGGTCTGCTTTGTGCTTCTTTCTTACCTTCTTGGCAGAACGCAATGGCGTAGTCCATGACCCAGCTGACCAGCGCCATGAGCAGCCCCAGCAGGATGAGGAAGATCCAATCCTCACCCACCCGCGAGATCAAGAACTTCTGACAGCTGGATGCGCATGCTTGAACGCGGACAGAAGGGAAAATAAAGGAATACGATTTCAATATAAATTGTCAGGTCCGCTGTGACCGCTAGTGTGAAAACACAAAAATCACGGCTACAAAAGGACGTTTTCTCTGCCCTCAAGTACAATCTGGAGCCAGTGTTGCCTCTGTTACCTTGAAAAAAGTCACTCCATTTTGACTTTAAGAGTAGATTAAGTAAATCACGGATTACTTGATTTTAAAAGTACCTAAATTACGGTTAACAAGTTACTTTAAAGAGTACAGTTACTTTATTAGTTACATTCAACCTCGCTTAACATAAAATTGACAACCGGTTTTGCCAGCACTTAACAGGAAATACATTTTTCAATCATAATTAAAACTCATTCACTCCCAAAGAC
>NW_017841193.1:0-1281 GCF_001891065.2 Hippocampus comes
AAAAAATCCGGTTTCTGTACTCAGCTGTTGCTTGGCAGGATTACTGAGTAGCAATTGGAGGTTGAAAGCCAGCATCTGCATCATCCACAGGTGGAACATCTGATCCAGGAGAGGGGCTGGGAGTTCATGTGGAACGAACATCTGGGCTACATTCTCACTTGTCCCTCCAACCTGGGCACGGGGCTCAGGGCGGGCGTGCACGTGCGCCTTCCCAAACTCAGCAAGGTAACACACTCGCACATGCATACGCACACACAATAGAAAGAATGGAAAAAAATTCTGCACCATGATTTTATGCTTTAATTAAATGGGCCTCCTTGTGGTGTGCTCGTCTTGACCACTAGGAGGCAATATAATACACACTTAAGAACAGACAACTAAGCTACAGTAATAGTGAAGTATTATTATCCATCCATCCATTATCCACCGTCGTGGTCTGTCCACTGAATTGTCAGTCTATGTGTTGCTGCGCCATTTGTAGTCAAACGTCAATGCTGGTTTCACTACCCCTTCTGTGGCGTTTTGTATTGTGCGCAGTAAGCTTGCAAATACACAACACGCATTCGGTACAGAGGGCTTTTCATTGGACATTTTGGGGGATTGTCTCGGTCCTGTGTAAGTGAGCAATGGTCCGTCCCATAGGATCCCCGCTTCTCCAAGATCTTGGACAACTTGCGTCTGCAGAAAAGGGGTACGGGTGGCGTGGACACGGCGGCCACAGGCGACACCTTTGACATCTCCAACAATGATCGTCTGGGCAAGTCAGAGGTAAGCTTTCATTTCTTGACAGGGGGGTGTGGAAGCCACCACGTATGCCGTTAGCTATTTTATTTTTTCCATTCCCTATCTATTAAAATAAATGATTTATTGTAAAAGGTACAATTTCAGAAAAATCTAACACATATGCAGATTTTTTTTAAATCAAATAATTGATGAATTCCAAATAAAGTATAAGTAATACTTTTATTACTTATTAATTTTATTAAATTAAAAAAATATATACTTCATCCAATAATTTATTGTCATCTAAATTATTTTAAATGTACTACTAAAATCATTTGTAAAAACTTCATATACATAGACCATTTCAATATTTTTTTTAAATCAGATTTGAATTGCCATTTTTACATAGATCTGTATTTTGTATGTTAATTCGTTCAAGATTTTGAACCTCCTCTCGCTAGCATACTGACCCATTTTGGACCTGTCCCATTGAAACGCAACGTGTCTTGTGTATGACCTGCGCGTAGGTGGAGCTGGTGCAGGTGGTGGTGGACGGCG
>NW_017841194.1:0-1279 GCF_001891065.2 Hippocampus comes
GGTGTCGCGGTCCACTCACCTGACGATGTGGATGTCGTTCGTTTCTATATGTTGCCCGCGACAGTTATGGGTGTCGTCCGCCTGACGCCCGAAGTCATCCGGGATGAGCTCCAACAAGGCCGGCCGGGATCCTATTCGGGATGAGCGGTGTTGACAAAGGATGGATGCATGGATGGATGTTTTCTTTCACCCAACAGGTCCGCTAGCTTAATGCTATTAGATGGTCTGAAATGCTACTAATTGGCTCCGCTGTTATGGCCATTCTGAACCTTCAAACCGCTGCTACTTTGGCACACACACGGAGCAGCAACACATAAAGTGAGCGCCTGAACAATATTCCCTAATACAATACGGGCAAGTTGCGCCGGTGCGTCGTGCTTAGTACACTGAAGGCGCCTCGGGACTTGCCTATAAAAAGAATGGGCGGAGGATCACTTGAATTCGTCTCCCAGCTTCACGTTTTGCATCAATATCCCGAGCCTTCTTTTAGTAACTGAAAAAGACTTTTGTTTTTAACGAGAGCAGCGGCGGCCTTGCCGCGAGTGTCGGAGCGCAGGCAAATCCTGGCCCACCTGTCGTAGATTCTTGGCCTTCGTGGCCTGCGCTGGCTGCGAAACGGGCGTGCTTTGCTGTTGCGGTGGCTGTTGTTGCGCCCCAGACATGAACTTCTGACAGCTGTCTGCGTTGCACACCGCTCGGCCCCAAAAAAGACGACTGGATGAAGAAGAATATTTGGAAGAACGCGCGCATCTTCGGACAAACTTTGCTGTTTCATGTAAATGCATGAATGTGCTTGTAAATAGTTGAATGAAAAGAAAGTCAAAGACTAGTTTGCTAACAGTCGGCATGCTCAAGTATAGCACGGTAGGATGACATTTTTCAAGCTGAACTCGTGTTCAAGGCAGAGTGGGTATTCTTGACTTGTGGCGTCCTCTGGTGTTCATATTAGGTAACGCACCAATAATGTTGCAACAGTGTTTCCAAACTCTTGTTTGTCACTTGAGTGACTGTTGAAGGTATGAAAAGCCAACGTAGATGTCCCGAAAGCTGAACTCGTTTGGATGTACGCCCTTGCTGACAGGGCAGACATCCAAACGACGCTGCACTTTCGGGCAATGGCCAACACGCAAATCGGAATGGATGGTTGTCAAGGGCTCAGTTATCCGAGTTTGCAGATCGTGACAGCAAGACGGCAACGAAATCATTGTAAACAGCGTTCCTACGCTAAAAGTAAAAACATTGACTGTCCGCCGCAGAAAACATGGACGATTTCTTTCAC
>NW_017841195.1:0-1281 GCF_001891065.2 Hippocampus comes
CCCCTTGCACCCGCCTCCGTCGCCGACCTGCAGGCCTACGTGGATGAGAACATCCGCACTTTGAGGAAAGAGCTGATGGAGGGCATGGAGATCAAACTGGCCGATCTGAAGAACTCATGCGATTACAAGATCATGTCCATGCACCACGAGTGCGAGGACCAGGAGGAGCATTACCTCACCCTGACCGAGCGCATGGACTCCAAAGAAAATCAACTCCGCCAACAAATCCAGAAGCTGAAGAACGAGCTGGAGGAGTCACAAACCAGACCGGTTCCAGACTGGCTTCTCGACAAAATCGAGGGACTGGTGAACTCTTCTGTGGCGGATCAGAATGTGAAGAGAGAGCAGGGAGAAGCCATCAAAGACCTGAAGGAGAAGCTCATTTCAATGGAGGACAGTCTCTCCAACATCAACCGCCAAAATCCGGATGTTCCTCGAAATGAAGCAGATCCTCTCAGCGGCTCTTTTCAAACTTTGGAGGACAGCGCGAATGTCTTGGACCTTGAATTTTGCAAGGCAAACCTGATAGTCTTAGAGAAGAGTCGAAAGACAACTTGGGAGAAGCTTCAAGGCATGGAGGGCCGTCTTCGAAACCTGGAGAGCCTCTGCGGCGAACTGACCGCCGTCAAAGATCGCGTGGGGGTCCTGGAGGCCCGCGACTGCACCAAGGTCTTGCCCAGAGCCCGGGTAGTTGCCGATATGACGCCGCTGGAAGCCAAGGGCTCCCGCAAGGTCCAGATGGATGTGGCGGATATGGCAACGGATCTCCAGATCCAGACAGGTACCCTTAAAATGTATTTAGTGAAATTCGTGATACCGTATGTAAATACTCCCTCGGCATTTTTTGGGGAGCATTGACGGCACTTAATTTTCAGAATAGCAGCATCGCAAACGTGGAACGTAATCGAAAATCTTGACTTTTTGTATTTAGCTCCCCTTTAAACTCAAATAAAATAGAGCGGCTACGATTTCCAGTGCCTGACGTTTTGTACTAAATCGTACTTAAAGCTCCTAAAATTGCGCCTCCTTCAAGGCACTTCTGGCGTATTAGTGACGGTCATGTGCCGTGACCACATCTGCCGTCATGTGGCGGCCAGATGCACCCACCCTTGAGTGTATCAACTCTACAACATAACATCAGACCCCCACGACCGGGCCCCCCCCCCCGCCAGCTGCCTGCAGGGTGGGCATGCAGAACAGGACAGCAGCAGCACATTAAAGACATACCAGCATACCAAGGCCAGCACACATGTTCCTTCGGCGTACAACTTGTCCCCTCGC
>NW_017841196.1:0-1280 GCF_001891065.2 Hippocampus comes
ATCATCATCATCATCATCATCATCATCATCCTCCATCACGGGTGACGGCGTCTTCACCCGTTCTTCGTCAAACTTGTTGGATGTGTGAGGTGAGCCGGCGGATGCAAATCACGCAGTTTCTTTCTCCTCTTCCTAATCGTATTCGGCGGGAACTCGAGCATATCTTGAACAGTCTTACAAAATTCCAATGCTGACCCAGATTTTAGTGTGAACGCATACAGAAGATTCAAAGCGACCCAAAAAAGGAAACCAGCTTTAATTGGCCATTAATATGCTGCTTGTTTGAGAGGATTACTGGTGTGGGTTATAAAATGAATGAGTTTCACTTTTTTTTTTCTCATTCATTCTTCTCTCATTGCACTGAATGAGCTTCTGCACAGATGAGATTCTTTAAAAGCAGAGTGTTGAAATTGTGTCCAATGGTGGAAGCCAGCTAGCCCGAGGATGTTTTGAAAGCCGAGAGATATATTTGGAAATTCAGAGTTTTAAGACAGAGTTAAGGTTTTAAGCAAAGTGTAAAAGAAAGGCCTTTATGGTCGGGTGCGGGTTTGAAGTTAGGGTTCATAAGAACAGTCTCAAGACAGCGCTTGGCTTCCAAATTTCATCTAAGATTAGGGTTTGAAGCCAGGGTTAGATTTTAAGTTGGGGTTTAGTATTAGGGTTTCAAGACAGAATTAGGGTTTTAAGTTAAGGTTGAAGTAAAGGTTTGGGGTTCAAGGTTCGACTTGTAAAGGGTTTCAAATTGGGGTTACAAGACATGTTTAAAGTTTGAAATCAGGGCTTTAAGCTTGCTTTTCAGCTGCGAGTTAAGGTCCATAATTAGGGTTTCAAGCAAGTGTATGGGATTGAAATTGGGGTTTCAAGATAGGATATGGTGTCAAGCAAAGATTTTTTTCTATTTCATCTTAAAATAGAATAAGGTAAATGTTTCTAACCAGGTTGAGGTTTTCAAATGATACGATCCAGCATGGGTTCAGGGTGCAAAATAGATTAGTCTTTCAAATAAGGGATTTGAAAAAACGGTTTGGGTTACATTCCAAGCAGCTACACACCTTCAGCGTGAATTGTGTACATTATTGAATATGATGATACACACGGTGTGTTGACACAGTGTGTGCCTCCGCAGGATTTCTGAGCACGGGGGACCAGGCCGCCAAGGGCAACTATGGCCTACTGGACCAGATCCAAGCTCTGCGCTGGGTCAAGGAGAATATCGCGGCCTTCGGAGGAGACCCAAACAGGGTGACCGTGTTCGGATCCGGAGCCGGCGCTTCTTGCGT
>NW_017841197.1:0-1282 GCF_001891065.2 Hippocampus comes
AAAAAAAAAACAAGAACTTTTTCTCATACAACTTCCATCAATGTGACGACCTTCCCGGTGCTGATGTGAAAAGTTAAGGGCCAATAATTGAACACTCCTAAGTAGCGAAACTTCCGGTTATGTCTTTCCAAATAAAAGTACTACGTCAGAAAACGGAAGTAGTCAGTAATTGGGGGCCTCGAAAGAAATAACACACGCGGTTATTGCTAATTCTGATTCTCTTTGATTGTAAATTCGGACCTGATTTTCTGTCAAGCATTTCCCTCTTTTTCTCCTTTTCTCTATCTCTTTATGCATCCCTGAGCCTAATGTTGAAAAATGCATCGAAACACAGAATGGGAAAATACAAATCCTCATTTATTTGGCTGATGTCATTGAAAATACTTGAAGGCACAAAGACACATTGTGGTTGTCAAAAAATGTGTTGAGGTATGGAAGACAACAGCTGAGAAAAGAAACGCCAAAAGAAGAGAAATGAATAGCTATGCATTATTAGACAAATCATATTTGCTTTTCTCTGAAATTAGGTTGTATATTCCTTTTATTTACAAAAAAACAAAATCTTGTGTGAAGTTGAAAGCGTTCAAGTCTTTTGTGAGGATTTGAGCTTCCTGCAGGCATCCTTGTGTTTCTTGCGGTACTCCTGAGCGCAAAACGAAAGAGAAAACACATTTTTTAGCGTATGCACAATGCCAGGCGAGAGCGCCTTCAAACGTGAACGCCGTTCACCTGTCTGAGCTCCGTCCGTCGCTCCTCCCACTCTTCTCGCTCCTCCTCCAGCTGAGACGAGCGACAGAACCACTTGGGACCCTCTGACCGGCCACGTCGTCCAAAAGTTCAACATGGCGCGAACGCAACAAGAGGAAATGTTGATACGCATGTTACACAACAAACGAAAACGCACAAAAAATAAACACGTTACCTGACAATCTGCTGTCATCAATGCGAAAGAAGAAGAAATTGTTTGAGGATGAAACCATTTCCTCTCTGTGGACAAAAACATCTCTTTTTTTTTCCACTTGGCATGAGTTGTCAACTTGAAAGATGTTCCAAACATGGTTTCATATTAGACTCACATTTATACCGGCCTGACCCATCTGCACTTGACAGGAAAAGAAAAAAAGTGGCGTTTCATTCTCACGTTGTGTTTTTAGGCGCCGCGCCGCTTTCCTCCTGCTGCACTTCCTCTTCGTCCTCCTCATCCTCGCTGCTGTCTTGTAGGCGAGAGTCTTTTTGCCACCGGAACACCTTTGCGGCCTGGATGCTCTCTGCCTTGTACTCT
>NW_017841198.1:0-1274 GCF_001891065.2 Hippocampus comes
AAAAAAAAAAAAAACCTTTTGAGACATGGTTGTCTAATTTATCACCTGACACTCTCCTCTCCTGCTCTGTTGTGATTTTCCGCCGACCAGAACGAATTGCAACCTGACGCCGTCACCGTACACCACAGTTGCGAATGCTCCGGTCAGGAAATCGTTGATTGAAACTCAACAGAGCTACGTGTGTCGACTTTTCAAAAGACGGGTCTTTTGAAAAGTCGACACACGTCGACTGCCAAAGTGACTCTGGTGTGCAATGTGTGGATGGCAACACCAAGTGGACAAAAAGAAGAACGGCACCTCACATGCATATACTGCAGTGATGGTCTGTGATGAAGTGCGTACGTGAAAATTTCAATTCTGGGTAAGAATACCATACGCACAAAGTTGGTCGCTACTTTGTGGATTTATAAACCCCGCAATAAACGAGAAATTACGGTTAACGCAATTCCGGGGCGGCGTTGTGAAATTTAGCACTCACACTTTATGTGTTGAAAGCTGGCATCTGAAATCCACCCAGTAATTAGGCACTAGGCCACGCCCCCTAAAGACACGGGGACCGAACCAGACTGCAAATAGCGCACATTAAAATTAAAAGATTTGATTCGGGTAGCCGAGTGACACCAAAAGGCGAAACCTCCGTGCCACATGTTGTCGTAGATCCGTGCGAGCCCAGCGGATCAACGCCTGCAAAAAAGTTGCCCAAATAACATGAATGGTGTCGGGTCAGGGGGGTGTCGGGGGGGCCGGCGGAATATCCTTAAAAACAGGGCCATACTTCATCTGCATGACAATCGGTGTAAATGAGGGCACGGGGCTTGGGGGGGCGGGGGGTTGGATTGCTCTTTTTTTTAAATCCGTGAAACTAATGACGAAGGACATACTGTATTTGTCATTTTTGAATGAACTGCTTTCATTCTTCCGATATGTCTTAAAGGAAAGAATTCAACGTGGGACTGCGAGAGGCTCCCTGAAAAATGTTTAAATTTGACTCGGGGTGAGCCCCAGATTGTTCCGCCGGTGTTGGGTTGCGCTCCCGCGAGGGGACGAGGGGGCTCAAATGACACGAAAACTTTTCACTCCAAAACCAGGTTGAAGAAGGCGTCTGGCAAACGTCCCATCGGGCACGTGTTTGGACAGACCCGCGGACGGCGCGCTCGCCAGACGGCGTCCGTCCGGCCGTAGCGGGTTTTAAGTTACGAGGCTTTTCCCAAACTGAGCACACGGCTGGCAGCTCAGCACATTCCTGTCCCAAAACTGAGCGGCTTCTCGCAAGG
>NW_017841199.1:0-1264 GCF_001891065.2 Hippocampus comes
TATCTGTTGGAATTGTAACGCTAGCACTTAGCCACCTCGCACGGTGAGGCGACGATTGCCGAGGTTGGCCGGGCTCTTGGAAGGTTGCGGTCCTCGAATGGCCGCTGGACCTTTATGTCAACTCGCTGTTAGCCACGAACTCAGAAGCACGAAACGGACATGACGGAATGCGGCTGAGGGTGCACTTTGTCCATCCCGCCCCCCTACCCACCTGGCGCTAGACAACGCCTGGAGAGGAAGGCCACGCTCCTCCATATCAATCAGCTGCTTCCGTCTCACGTGACAGCCGAGCAGCCTCGGACGACCAGCCGTCTCGAATCCTAATTGCTCCTTTTCCAACGCCGCGTTGCAGGAGTTTTCTATGCAAATCTACCCGTGGAGGGAGTTAGCTCATTTATGCAAGGACGAATGTGCACAGGAATCCGACAATAACAAAAAAAGAAAAGAAGACGACGAAGCCTTGGTCGGCATGATAATACATTCTGGATCAATTATTCATGCGGTTCTCCGGAGTGAGGTCCAGTCCACATGCTCAGACACGTCCGCGCATCACCATTAGCGCGTTAAAATACGCGGCTTTAATAAGAATGACAGACATGCGCAAATAATGAGATATATGCCGGATGAGAACATTATTCTTCACTATTTCAGCCACAATCGGCCATGTTTTTTTTTCACCTTGACGAAAGCACATATGTGGATATAGTGGGAGCCATCTACATATGTTCTTAATGCATTTTAGGATGGCACCATCATTCATCATATAGTGAAGCAGTCAAAGAACAAAATAATTGTCACATCGTATCGTGAGAGCGAGCAAGAAAACAATCAGTGGTACAGTGGACCAGTGTTCACAAGTAACAAATTCCATTTTTCTGAACTAACAACCTTAAGTTATCATCTCAGAACATACATGAATAATCACGCACAGAGATGTGCGTTATAAAATGAACCGACACTTTCTGTAGGTGTCAAAAGCAGGACAGAAGGGAACTGACATTTCATTAATTTCAGCAATAAAGTACGGTAGGCTCAAATACTTCTGCCGTCTAGTGGCCGAGAGTGAAATTACATATTACAAGAGCCACGTGTGGCTGTGGGGCCACGGCTTGCCTGCAGCTGGCTGAAGCTAACAAAATAAATGCAAAAACATAAAGAGCAGTGAACACTCCGCTTCCCCTTTCCTGACCATGTGAGAAATTGAAATGGATCGCAATCGCTCGAGACTTTATCGACAATCAACTTCCAACAATGTTGCCACGGT
>NW_017841200.1:0-1284 GCF_001891065.2 Hippocampus comes
AAAAAAAAAAAATAGATTAGCAAAAGGGGTCTATTGGAGTAGACTGGATATTCGGCAAGTGCTAGGCCGTGTTTACATTTGCTCGAGTATTCTGAAACCTTCCAACGTGTGTTCTGTGTTGCGCTCCCTGATGCATGTCAAAGGTGTGTGAGACCGCACCTCTGGTAACAAGCACTCCGCGTGAAGTGACCACACAAAGATGCTGACTGATGTTGTGCCACTCCATCCGCCAGGGCTCCAGGATTTTTTTTCCCCCCTCTCCTCGGGGCTTAAAAAATTAATAATTTATAAATATATTTTAGACTATCAAATAGAATGCTGGAGAGGCTAAAGTGGGGTTACACGGGATTCTGATGGGTTTATAGGGCCCCCAGAAGGCCAGAGTAGCGCCATCCCTGCCATCTGCCCACTCGAGCGTTGCAGACAATCTTGATTGCCGCCCTCCTGTTGGCATTGATGAAATTTACCTCTATGGGTTTTGAACAGTGTTTTTGTTTTTAGGTGGGAGCGTACCTTTGCAGTGAGATTTTCTAATTTTCCTGTGTGGTTGTGTAATCTCAGTGAAGGTGTTCTGAGGAGGCCTTCCGACGCCTCAGGATGATTCTTGGGGACCATCGCCATCTTGTGGCATGTGTAATATAATAATTATGTTTGATGGGAAATCATGTCAAAGCTGTAGCCTACTACTCTTAAGTGCCCTGTTTGTTTTTGCATTTAAAGTCATAAGCCACAAACCACCGAGATGCATGATTCAAGATAACATTTTATGTTTGTGAAAGAATGCAATGTCAACTCCCCACCCACCACCCTCCACATTCAATCTGACAGTTACGTCGATGATTGTTTTCATATCACTAAGTACATCACTTCTATATGATCTTATGCAATGTGTATAAACTATGAATTAGATAAAGGGGATAAATCTATTGTGGTCTTGAGAAAGGTGAAGCCAATAAAAAAAGTTGTCATTCATGTCTGTGTGGTTTTATTTAAAGTTAAGAGTAGTTTCAAATGTGTTATCTTAAACCTAATTAAAAAGTGTTCATGACCATCAGGGGGCAGTATAATAGTCACTCGAGTGAGTTACCATTATCCTGATATTTGGTCAGCTCCAATATTTGTTCTCTTCTGCACAGAGGGTAAATAATTTAGAGACGTGAGTACAGGTATGAAGACTATCTACGCCAGCGCACGGAAGCATGCGTTGCTCCACTGTTTGCTGTGTTCAAATATCTGTTGGTTAAAGAGTTATCGCAACTATTGATGCTACTGTTAGCCTGTCAA
>NW_017841201.1:0-1284 GCF_001891065.2 Hippocampus comes
CAGGGAAACTGGCCGTATGCGATGAGTTTTTTGACAAATTCCAGCTGAGGCATCAGAGTCAAGTTTCGGCGGTCTCATCCGAATTTTTCTTTTACCAGGATGAACAGGCCTGCACAAAACTTTGTCAGTCTTTTTGATTTGGAAAAGCCCTCATGATTTACTTGGCCTTTTTTTCTGAACAAAGCAGTTTCAAGCAGAGCTTAATGCCACATGCTGGGGCCCCAATAAAACATCAGAGGGACTGTGATGAAAAGCATGCAAATCGTTGCGCATAAAAAATAAAAAAAAATACAAAAGTTTCATCTTTGTGTCATATTTTATCAGAAATCTAGTTGGGAGCTCATGAGGACGTGAGGTGCAGATTATTTTGAAGGACCCCGAGAAATGTTCAAAATGACCCGAAAGTGTCCCTCTTCAAACCAATGTGGCAGACCTTTTCTATTCAGGCATGGCCCTTTGAGACTTTCTTGTGGGTCAACTCATTAATGACATGCCTAGCAAATTTTGTGTGGCGAAGTAAGCGTGGCTTAGGGGGCTGAATTTTAAAGAAGAAATTACAGACCCATGGAAAGGGCCACAATGACCCGAAAACACTTTGAATTTTTATTTTTTTATGATTATTATTCTTTTTATTTTTTTAAGATCAATGTCCTGTAGTTTTGGATCTCTCTTTACTTCAACATATCTGATTCAAGTAATCAGCTCATTAGAAAGCTTTGTAGAAGCCTGAAATGATCATGATCAATCACAAGTGAAACTGGTTTCAGGGGCTGAATTTTCAAAAGAATTGCAGAATCCTGAGAAAGGGCCACAGTCACCCAAAAAGTCCACTTTCAACCAAATTGGCAGACTAACATTTTCTGTTCAGACTTTCTTGTGGGTCAACTCATTAATGCCATGTCTGCCAAATTTCCGATTCATAAGTGCAACTGATTTCGGGGGCTGAATTTTCAAAGAATTGGAGAACCCCGGAAAGAGCTGCAAGGATCCCAAAACGCCCACTTGAAACCAAAATATCAGACTTTCTTTGTCTTTTCGGGCTTTGTGTTGAGTAGGGCTGGGCGATAATTCAATTCACTATTGATCTTACCAGGTGCACCCCAGGTAAACCACTCGGGGTCTCAGTGTGAACCCTATAGCGACTATTTGGGACTAAAGCATCAATTTCCCAAAGCATTATTTATGTGAAAATGGAATCAGATACCCAAAAGCCCCCACCGCGTGCCCCCTTTGCGGCCATGATCCCAGTCGGCTATGGAGGAGACGATCAGACAAATGAACTAG
>NW_017841202.1:0-1284 GCF_001891065.2 Hippocampus comes
AAAAAAAAAATAAAACACAAAAAAATGTCAAGGTAGCAACACATGCGCTGGGTTGGATTGTGTGAGCATTGGGTTAATTTTACCCAAGGTTGGGTTAAATATTTTGGATTGAAGGTTGGATTTGGGTGGGCTGAAGAACTGAAGCTGCTTGCTATTTTAGATCGGTGAAATATTCTTCGAAAATTTTTGGAACAAGGTATTTATCATGAACAAAAAAAACTAAAAAATACAAATAAAATATACAAATTTTCATTTCAGCCCATATTGGATCCAGTGCTGGTTTCAAAAATTCACCCAATTTGGCTAACTTTTAACCCAGCAGTTTTCAAAGTGCAGTATTAGTCAGTGAAGTTTTCCTTACAAGAAGAGGTTTTCCATGACATAGTTGTAACTATCGCAGTCGCTGTCAGGCAGGAAGCAGGCTGCAAACACGATGATGGCATTCTGCTCGGCATAATAACCTGATGAAGAAAATCACGAGCGTTACACATGGGAGGCATCAAGAGGTTGCGAATATGTGCGCGTCAACACCTCCGTGCGAGATGACCCTCTTGTAGGCCTCGATGCACTTCATGTCGATGCGATGCTCCTGCTCGCCGATCACCACACTCCTCCACAGTCGACTTTCCTCATGGCCCTCGCGGCCCCCTTCCGGAGGAACGGTGGGGTCACGCTCATCTTCCGACGTGTCCAGCTCCTCGATGTCCACGTCCAGGTCGTCTCCGGTGTCCACAGCCGCTTCCTCCTCGTCTGTGTCGAGGGCATCCTCAGAGAGCAGGGAGCCCTCGCTGCGCTCCAGTGATACGTTCATTGGCGGCGCCGACAACTTACGCCTCTGACTGGAGCTCGATGCGTCTGCAGAGGAAGGAGGGTCTGCCCCAAAGGAAAGTGGGAGCTTAGAGAAACTATTAATTGATATATTGCTGCTGACTACTGTAATTTCTCGAGAATAACACACACTCTAAATATTATGCGCACCCTGGAAACAGTCCCTAAAAAGCTGATTTTTCTTGTGCTCATGAATATTACGCTCCTCCAATTTGCATCTTGTTAGCGAATCTGTAGGGCGGGGCAAAAAGAGTGTAATTTGGTCACAAAAATAGGTCCAAACAGAATATCTGCCTTGAAGATAGATTGGCGGTCATCTTCCAAGCAGACATTTTCAGTTTATATCCAACTGTGAACTTTTTTCAAACTCCCAATGAACGTTTCAAAGTTTATTAGTACCCTCTACTGGTGGAGAGTTGATCCTGCAGTCAAGCTTTGGGGACGGTAAATGAGCAG
>NW_017841203.1:0-1285 GCF_001891065.2 Hippocampus comes
TTTTTTTTTTTTTAAAGTGCTCAAAGTGATCACCGGAATACATTATACATACATTAATTTTTTCAAGGTTATAGTTAACTTAACTAAATAACTAAAACAATAATTTAAAAAAAAACTAGTTATTGGAGTGAGAGCTGAATTTGTTTTGTGAGTGTGTTTGTTTAAATAGTTGTTTTCCATTCGTTTGTTATTCAAGTATGACTGGATTTTCATACCATTCGTTGTAAAAATGAACAAAAATGACCCAAGCTTGGATTATATTCACCTCCCATTGGAGAGTGTAAAGTCCTATTTGTCATGTCTGGCCTTAATTTGTCCTGATATTTACCAAACATGAAACCGTTTAAACAGGGCAAATGGTGACCATGTGATAAATGTTTACAATTTTTATTGCACTTCACATAAAATGGGTGAATGTGTTGCAGTTATTTTTTTTTCACATTTGGGCCCTAATTACCCAATAAACAACATCATTATTATTTTATTAGATTTTTGTTCCTTTTTTTCACTTTTATAACAGCTCCGCTTGCCGTTTCTCTTCCGAGGTTTGCTAAGGTTAGCTTTTGTCGGCAATAAACGGGAAGTATAGCGATCATTTTCATCACGTTTTAGTGTTTGCAGAATGCGCTCAGCAGTAGTGGGAAGAAACAAAGAACAAATACTAAGTTAATGTACTGACACAATGTGATTCTGTGTGAATTGCGTCGTCATCCGACATCCCTCATGCACCTTGAGACCGTACGGTGTTGAGATATGTGTTGCTTAAAGGACAACAACACCGCCACATCAATGTTAATTATTCGTGCCAATGGCGTTTCGCATTGTTTGTTAGCCTTAAGCTAGTGGAGGCAAAGTTCTTGTTTTAATGCACAAAGTGTCATTCTCTTTGTTTGATGTTTATTTTGACAGTAATCTTAGAATGGCAATTAACAACGTGAAACGTTTTTGTTTTTTTTCCAGAATATTTACCCATGTTGTAGCTTCAGATGTTCTACCACTCCGTAGCAGCAGCCGACTTCACAACATCCGTCCACAATCAGTTCACATAGTTACCTTTCAGTGAATTGAGTTTTTTTAGTTGCATATTTCATTTTTTTGTGTCAGTGTTCTGCCAAATGTATTATTTCTAAACATATGCCCTACAGAAAGTGAGTGCTGGGCAGAAAAACAGATGATGTCGTCCAAACTTAAGCTTGAAATCATGAAAAAAAACAAGCGTGAGGTGTTTGTGTTGTTGACTTGGCCAAGCAGTGTGAGCGTGGTACTTTGACAACATGTACGATGT
>NW_017841204.1:0-1284 GCF_001891065.2 Hippocampus comes
CCTCAAAACAACAAAGCAGAGCTGCATCCTTTCTTTTATGACAGCCTGTGGAGTTGCGACATGTTAAACTTGTTTCCAAGCATCACAATAATCATGTTATTTCATTCGTCACTCTGAAAGACGTTTGCAGGATTTGCGCTGACCGCCAGCTGTCAAAGATTCTTTTTCATCCGGGCGCATATCTGTCTTCCAAGTTAAATGCTCTGCGGAGAGTTCAAATGTTTTTCTTTCCTCTCTCTGGGGGACAGTCCAATAATTGTACCGCACCCCCAACGTGTAGGAACCCAAACCGTGTTCACACTTAAACTCGCCCTTTTCCCTCATTCTTCTCTGCCAGAAGCATTTTCCGCTCGGTGATTTGTTGTCTTAGGTTAGCGCCGGTCATTTCTCTCTCACAAGAAACAACAGAGAAGGCAGTCAGCTTGACAGCCTAACAAGAGATGAACAAAGGCAAGAAACGCCGGTGGTGAAACACGCCGAGGCAGTGCAACTCTGTTTGATTCCAGTTGAAAGGAACCAAAGGGAGCTTTCATAGCCTTCCTTGAGGTCGGCTCTAATGACACAGCCGAGGGTTTCGTCAATGCCGCGAATTGAGACATCATGACGGGTGATCTGCCCTCGCTCTACCGGGCGTGAGGTTTTGGAAAAAGCTGTCACTTTTAAGAATCATCCCATACAATTCCACTTGGATTGGCCAACGTATTCCCCTATTCTTTAGCGAGTCTTCAGGCCAGAAATCCTCCTGATGTTAACTTGACAGTCTTGAATTTGCAGTGATGTGGCGCGACTCGGTTTCACATTGAGAGGTGTTGGCAATCTAAACCCAGCATGCGAAAGCAAGCAATTTGATGGAGCTCTAACACGGAATCATAGGCGACGTTCACACCGCAGGCCGTTCTGGCTTACGAGTTGCTGGTTTTAAAATGAGAAACGTTCGCACCTCCCTGGCCGGCTACCGCTTCCGGATGCATAGTTTGCATTTCCTTTGGTATTGATTGAATCCGTCCCTCCGTGTCCCTGACATTGAAGATCTCACCTTAAGTGCCTCTCCTTCAGCTTTCCCAACCGAGCTCATTTCTTTGACCTTCTCTGCTCCGTCATTCTCGTAGCCCGCCGTCCTCCTCCTCGTCCTCCTCCTTTCGGCCCCGAACATCTGTGCGTGTGACAGGCGAGAGGATGGTGACAGCGGTCCCCCGACGCCGCTTCCCCTCCCTTCGATCCTGCGCTCTTTTTTCTTGCACCAGCACTCCGACTCACTCCGTCAGCCTTGCCGCCCCCCCCCCC
>NW_017841205.1:0-1284 GCF_001891065.2 Hippocampus comes
AGCAAATCCTCAACTGTGCCCTGGACGATATTGAGATATTTGTGGCGCGGGTGCAAAAGGCAGCCGAGGCCTTTTCCCAACTCAACCAGCGCAACAAGAGTAAGAAGAATAAGAAGAAAGGACCAGCAGGTCTGTCTCCCTTTCTTCTTTTGTGGTGGCAACCATGAAGTGGCAATATATTAAATATTGCTCACATTGCCATGTTTGTATCTCTTTGTGTTCTCCAGTGACATGCATGGTGGTAAAGACCAAAATTCCAATATGGCTTTCGCGAACAAGTCATTTGATAAATTTCAGTGGTATTATTATTACTTTTTTTTTTATTATTAATACTAACTTATAATGATTTCATTTGTTTGGCTCTGTAATATTTCAACAGTCTCGAAAATAGTGCTGCAGTATGTTAAGGCGAAAAGTAATAATAATGCCGTAATGTGTTGAGTGAAGTTTCATCCATGCTATTCTCATTTCTGCATGTTTGGTCAGTGGTGATGTGATTTGAACATATCAAGATATATATTCCTTTTGCAAAGTTAGACAGCACTGTCGATGACTACACAGACAACTAAGGTGGTACTGACTTTGTTGCTGTACTGTCATTTATTTTCTATTCTGACGGTCTGACTGTTTCTCAAATCTGGAACTGTGTGAATTTTAGGCATAAAAGATTTCTCTGCATAGAGAATAATGTAACTTGGATTGCATTATTAAAGGGAGTGGATCATAACAACCTCCTCATAATTACACGTAACACATTTATTGGGTTCCAGGCTGAGAAACACATTACCGGTATATACGCTTAAAACTGCTGGGTCAAAAGGAAGCCATTCAAAAGTGCTCGGTCCAAAAGGGAGACAGGGTTTTTTTCTTCTTTTTTGGACCCCAACCGAGCCTTTCAGCTGCCACCAATGTCACTTTAAATTTACTCCATCTTCACTCTGCAAACAAAATTGAAACTAACTTCAGCTCTTCATCCCACCAAATCCAACCTTAAACCCAATCTGCTCTGTCAAAATAATTAACCCAACCATGTGTAAAAGTAACCAAATCTGCCCAAAATCCAGAGTTACCCAGTGAATGGATTAAGAAAACAACCCAGCATTTTTAGCAGGTGGAAAATTCTTTCTTGAACTTGAGTGGCGAAGGTCAACAATGGTAAATTATACAATAGCTATTTATTGACATTACTATAGCTCATAGATTTCGCAGAGATGCAAACACCCTTTAAGGTTCCTGCGGTGCCCTTTGACATGTAACTTCGAACCTGGCAACTTGTGTGTGTGT
>NW_017841206.1:0-1287 GCF_001891065.2 Hippocampus comes
CCTACCTATATTTTCCTTTATATGGGTGCAGTGGATAATGAATAGCTGGTTGGAGGTAGAGATAAACGAGGGGGCAGCGCGCATTTGTTCAATCCACTGGCGCAGCTTCGTAATTAGCTCTTGATACAGTGAAGCGGGTTGACCCTTCATGTTTTCTAAAGAGGCTGGGCTCCACTGGCTGATGAACACACGGACATCCAGTAGCCACGTGTAACGTTTTAACAGCCGTTGGATCTCACACTCTGCTGCCTGTCCAAATAGTTGACACAAAAACAAAAGGAATATATTGTGTGTTGATATTGTGCGTCATAGGCGATATTTTCTTGCAATAGAATGCTTGCCTGCATCAGCTCAGAGTGTTCCGTGTTGACGCATATTGCCACATCATTGGTGGTGATATACCACACAAGTTGTTCTTTGGATAGAGGATAGTATGAGTAAGGCATTTTGTGGCCCTGCACGGTTGTCATGGACTTCCAAAGGGGGCGCTGTTCTCTGATCCAATGACAACAGCTATAACGCAGGAGAGCAGGCATTCCATCATCGTCCTTTACCTCACCTGGGAAGGTGAGATACAATAAGAAACGGAAGGGATTGGATATTGCAAGCATGTGTGCATGCTGTTCGTGAAAGTGAAACATCGCCATAAGAGGGCACGCTCAATTACCGCTGCACTTTATTGTATTTATTTATTTATTTTATTTGATTGTTTTATATCTATGGCCTTTTCGTGCTTTTCATACCAATCCAATTCAAATGAAGTTGGGACATTGTGTGATTAATTATCACATATGAGAATGACGCTTGTTGCTATTCACTCAGTTAAAACATTTCACTTTACATGTAGACTACATGATAAAATGTTCAAGTCCAATACATTTTTAAGTATACTTCAGCTGTACTTAACTAGTAAATACAAGATCCATTTTAATTTAAAAAGATACCTTCAGTGTCTATGACACCAGCATATGGACTACAGTCGAGGTCAAATGTTTCATCCTGACAGTCGTGTGCGCTGCTGATCTCCAGGAAAAATCCACAAGTGTCACACATCTACCAGAGAAAGGTCACAAAGACGATCATAGACTTGTAGTTAATAAAGCTTTCTATTTCTGGAAACATAGATGTCACCTGGCTTATTGAATCGCCGGCAGTCAGAAGCGCCTGTGTGATTGTTTCTCGGAAGGAATGTAAAGGTGGGTCGAGAGTCAGCCGACCGGCAACAAGACGCAGGTCCATTTGGAAGAGGCAGCCGCAGTGAGAATACTCTCTCTAAGACAAAAAAAA